>NC_088604.1:37420269-37605269 GCF_036013475.1 Columba livia | reverse complement strand
TAAGGATCGCACCTTAAAGATGTGATCTTTTTTAAAAGTTGTGCCTAAAGCAGTTAGGTCGTTTAAATTCAAACTAGATCACAAGTCACATTATACTTAGACTTGATTCAATTTTCAACATGTTTTCATGATGACTGTAACCACCAAGTTTTATATTACTGTTACTGGGAATTTTCTATAATGTAAATTTGTTTGTGACTCAGTGCGCAAAACCCTAGCTGGTGATAACAAGGTTTAAAGCTTTACTTTTTAAATAAAATCAGTTTGTGACAAAGTGGTAAAACACCCATAGCAAAATTCAAGAGTTAGTGGCAGTCAGAAGGCAAAATGTCTAGTAGCTATATTTCTAAATAATTTGTTTTGCTAAGATTTTGTTAACAAATATACAGACCAGAGTTTAAAATGATTTATCTAATTGATTCCTTTTGTTACCTGGCTAGCAGGGAAAAGGGGTCGAGGCCGGTCCTGACCTGTTACAATGAAGACTGACTTGCTATGTGGGATTACACCAGAAGCTTGCAGTGGAGTAATGGTAAGGATATCAAGCAACCTTAAGTATCTCAGCTGTATAGGAGCATATTCTGTTGCAAAAGACCTTCCTGCGAAGATCATGGATTCAAATATGGGACATTTGAACTAATACTTGGACTTTGAAATGAATTTCTTTTAACAGTTTTCTCTGCAGTGCAAGTTATTAAACTAAAGCTACTCTATTTCCCCCAATGTGTTCAACAAAATCCTTAACGTCTAGCATGGTATCTTAATAAAGAATAAAGTTGTTCTTTAAAAAATCTGCTTTAAGTAGATTTTTCCCCCAAGTTTCCTTAGTTAAGGATTCCAAAAGTGGTATTCACAAATTCTTGCATTTAATTTTTTATTGCAGTGGTATAGATGAATACCATTGTTGGTATCCTTAAATTTTATTTCTGCTCATGAAGGTTAATCATGATTGTCTATATAGTAATCACTTTGAATTGTGTTCAGATACAGCAGTTTCAGGTGTAATCATCAGAGCTGGTTAGTCAGGCATTCCAGATAGTGGTTCTTTTCAGAACCTTTTTTAAAGGGTTGGTTAACTACCTCAGTAGCAGAGGATTGAACTATACCCTGTCTGTACTGTACATAGAAAATCTTTGTAGATAAAAGCAAGGCTTGTTTAATATGATATGAGGGTAAGATTATAATATACCAAATGTAACATTCTTAGTTGCCTTTAGTTCCAGAGGCTTTGTAAGACTTCCTCATGACCATCATAACAGGCCTTGCTTTTGTCGTATTTTGTGGCTGAAAAAGCAGCCTTGCTTCTTCAGATATTGTAGTTATTTGGATGTATAATAGTTTAGCAAGATGTTACTTTTGTAAGACATCAGATGTTCAAAAAAAGTGCATCAGCAACTTGTACTAAATACTGCAGTGTCCCTTTATAAAAGGTCAGACTAAAACTGACAACTGTACAGTGAAGCCTGACATTTGGATATTTTGAAGTTTTTCATAAATCATAGAATAGTATATGGCTGTAGTTTAGCTTTTTAGGTAAAAGGTATGTTTTCATTAGTGCATTTCTTATTGCTGATCACTGTAAAAACATGTGGATCAGCTTTCCATTTCTCTTACGCAGATCATGATAACCTGTAGAGTAGAGTAGAGTACAATCATTTGTGCTATGTTTTTAATTTTCTAAAGCACCTTGATGACAGTGAGTGTTCAGTGGTGAAGCATCCTCTATTGAACCACCCTTAAAAAGATAAAACAAAAACAAAAGAACCTTGCCAAGTCCAGCTTCATATAGGTAAAAGATAGATAAAATTATGACTTACTTTGGACTTGGCGTAAAGAGCTTCCCTTAACCCCCTGCCCAAAGGGATACTGCAGTTATACTACATACCCATAGGCACCACAATGAAAATTGAAGCTTATACCTAATTAAGGTTTTATACACACCAGTTCCCCCAGTAAATGCAAAGTTTAACTAAATTAGACATGTCATATGTTGAAAATGCTCATGGCAAACAATCATTTTGCATTCCTGCAAATAAAATTGTTTTATACTGTAAGCTGGAGGCGAGTGTAACTTATTTTTGTAATAAAGTTTTTATTTTTTTTATGTGTCATTAATATAAATGTGTGTTAGTACAGAGATCTTCTGGTTAAAACCTTAGAATCGCACACATTTCAGTATGTTTACTTGTATTTACATAATTTTTAGAATAGTGGTTGCCAATAGCCTGTATGTTTCACATTAATTGATTTTTTTTTTTTTTTTTTTTTTTTTTTTTTTGTTATCTTAATAAACCATTTTAGTATGTTGTATGTCAATTACTGGGATAGCTGGGACATGAAGTGTAATTTAAAATTGTCAAGTATTCATTGGAATATGTAAATGTGCCTTGCCAGTTTTGAACTTTAAGACAAGTAAGTGAATGATGGTGAAATGAGTAGTCAATGCGTAAGAGACATTTGCTGCCACAGTTTCATATACTGCCCTTGCTGAAGAAAAGTAACTTTCCTCGAATTTGAGCATAAAAGTATACAGTTGAGTTAGCTTCTGAATTTTCAAATTTAGTGATAGAATATTAGGCTTATGGAAAGTGGGTTTGCTAATTGTAGCCTTAAGTATAATTTTGGATTTCAATGTAATCCTTGGTGCTGGCATTCCCAGTGCCAAGGAGTTTAAATGCTCCCTTCAATGAGGTTGCCATGCCTACTGGCACTTTTACTGTCATATGGTTTTATAAGGAACACTGTCAAGATGTGGAAACCAATTTTGAACTTGCTATAAAATAAAAACACTGGGGGCTGTAGGAAAGGGAAGGTCCTCAGATTTCTTAATCCTGAAATCTCTCCATTGCTGAAAAGCTTAAAACACTTGTGGGATCACAAGCGCTAGTGATTAGTTCTTAGTCTGGAAGTCTGTTGGGGGGGGATAATTTATTTATGGATTTATAACAGTTGATAAAATTGCATAGGAACGTTGCTATTAAGGCACTATGTGTGTTGAAATTGGGGATCATATCCTTAATTTCAGCTCTGATAAAAGCATGTGGGGACTATTGTTTAAAATAAAAGGGCAAAATTGACAGAAAACTGTTTTTAATGGAATGCAAGCAATGGTGAGAGAACAAAATATCAAGGTCTTGACAGTGTTCCCTCTAATTATGAACTCAAGCCATTATAACTTTCAAAATTAAATATGATTTGCACTGTTCTGATATTGGTGCAGTTTTTTAGCAAAATTATCAGAAAACTAAATTGCATGTGGTGATTGATACTGTGGAAAAAAACTAAAAAAAAATGTTACTCTCAAAGCTTTAAATTTGATTGTGTAAAGGAAAGTGGAAATACTGGTGAGAATGGGCAAGTGCATATATACAACATCAGTTTGGTTGCACTTGGGTGTTGGTAAACTTGAAATGTTCTACAGCAATAATGCATCTCTTACATGGTGCTTTTGTGACATGGGACATATAACAGTTCTTTATGTTGAAGGCAAGTGTTGACTTAATGTATCTTGCTGCCTCTGTTTATTCTCATAGGAGGCTTTTTTTACTGAAACACCTGCAAAGGTTAGAGCATAAGCTAGCATAGTTCCACATTGGTTTGTAATGTGTTCCTAATTTTGAAGTCTAGTTGAATTTAATACGAAATTGGAAACTGCTGCTGCTTAACACTTCTGGTTTATAAACACTCCAATACACAGCTTTTTAAATTATACTCTTGTTTTAATATTAATTTTTGTTTGAAGGGTTTCATATAGGACATGCAACTGTACTTTTTTTAAACTTTCTTTATTTTACTTTTTTTTTTTAGTTTTTAAAGGGGAGGTTTGTTATGACCCAGAACTTGAGTTTGTGTTTGTAGTGTTGGAGGAAGGCTGTTATTACAGATACTAAAGACCAGTTTCTGAATTTCTGCATTGTACAACTCTTACCTAAAAACTGTCTTAAAATCTAAAATAAGGAATACTAATTCTGTTCTTGTTGGGGATTAGGGATATGACACAGTCTAAAATAAACTTTGCCTCCTCTGAAGGTAGGATTCCTAACTTCAAATTTCAGGATAGAAATGTTATATATGGCTGCAACTTTTTCTCTTGTGCCTTTGATAATTCTTCAGAGGCCTAACTTTTCAGCCTAACAGTTATTTTGGTCCTTCTGTACACTAGTGAGGGGAGACTTTTTTTTGAAAGAAATAAATCTGAAAGGCCACAAAGGCATAAACATGTGTAACCTTTTCTGAAAAGTGTTCAAGTTGTTAAATTCTACAAAATTAAGACTGTTATTCCCTCACTTGCATTAATGAAAACTTAGTGAAAAGTAGTAATTGTTTAAAATGGAATAGCAAGTTTCGGAAGCAGGCATTAAGGCAATAAACTTTACAATGTAGTATTCTGAGAATTTAAGTTGGTCAGGTTGGAGCTTGAGTTTGTGTTCTTAGCCTGAAGCTTATGAATCCCAACTTCGTGCCTGGCTGTGATGGACTTCAAGGTCTGTCTTTGCCGAGTGTCTTGCTGAATTAATTCCAGCACCGGCACATGACATCTCTTGGCTGGGACTAGCTAGCTGCATTAGTTGGGCAGAGGAAACACCAGATTGTACTTTGTCATTTGCTCTGTCAGATGAAAATGGTATGTAGCAACAGGAGAGGAAGTTGAGCTGAAGATTCCTTCGTTCTCAAGTACAGGTAGTGGGGGGAGAAGGAATAAATTATTGTTATTTACAGCCATCTAGCGCAAACAAACAAGCCTCCTGGAAGCTCTGATATTAAACTTTTTTTCTCAGAGACCAAATTTCACGTAGTCATCTGGTCAACACTTTGCAAGTGCTTAATGACATTTAACTTGTGTTAGAAAATCCACAGGTTGGAAGAGTTACTTTTCTTGGGTGCCCCTTCACCTTGACTGTTACAGTAGGTCGATTTGTTGAAAAGTGCTACTAGGACTAGCTTGTCAGTTTACTTGGAATTTTGAGGCTGGGTTGATTGTCTCATGTAATGATATATTTTTCTTGCCAATATATAACTGGTTACTAGTTTTTTTCCACAAACATACATATTTTTAAATGGCCAGCTCTGGAGTGAATGTTGCACCACTGAGCTCATCTGGAAGCAGTGGGTTAACATGGATTATTTAAAGCTATCTTAATGAAAGCTGCTTTAGATAGTCAGACTTCCAGGTATCTGGTAAAAGGTTTTGTTTTTTTTTTTTTTTTAAAAAGCATTTGTGACAGTTGAGAAAACAGTGTGTAGGTAATAAGTAATTAATTACAGCTTGAATACTTCAGGTTTGAATCACAAGATACATTTCAGTTCCAAGAGTTGTTTAATTCCTGACTGTTCATAAAACTTAGTGTTTACGCCAAAGCCAACACTTACTTTCTGACAGTCCTGCAGTGTCAGAAATCTGGATTCCCTCTTAGGTAACTATACATTTGCCTGATTAATGGTAACAGTTCACTTGCCTCTGTTTGCACAGTTAGTATTACAATACAGTTTTACTTGTTCTGGTCACTAGCGTGTAGAAAAGACTTTGAATCTTACCACTTATTTTCTTTGCACAAAGGAAGATACGAAATGCACTCTTAGTTCTGCTACACAGCCAGTAGAATAGCCTATGCCATTTGACTGCACAGAAGATGATGGTAAGTAGAAATAGACATTCTAGTACTTTAATAACTTGGAGTACCGAAAATCCAACTGCAGTAGACTGTTTAATTGGCTCTTTTTCTGTAATTATTAGGAACCTTGTGGTTTTTAACTCCTCAGTTTTAGTGTGTCCAATGCTAAATGAATGTTGAGTGTAATCTGATACTGTTTAATGCTGAATACTTTAGAACTAAAAAAATCTCCAAAATACTTCACAGACAATTCAGTATGTATTTTTAAACTGATGGGTAAACAATCATAGTAGTTAAAGGGATTTTCTGTGAACAGTCAAGTCATTGACAGCCGGGAACAGAGTGTATCAGGTCTGGAGTTCCTGGTTCCACGTGTAGCATTTCCAGTATTGTTCAGTCATCTGAAGTAACATTTTTCAATTTTTTTTTTTTTCTTTAGTGGGATGAAGAATGCACCTAATTCTGCCACTAGTAGAGGTTATTTAAAAACTGTATAGCAAAGTGTAGCTAATTTGGGATTAAAAAGCTTCCTCTGTGAGAATTAAAGGCAATTTTATAGATATACCATTAGTAAATTAGAGCTTTTCTTATGGTGCAATTTGAGCATATTTAAGAATGAAGCTTCATATTGAAAAACACTGGTGACATCTAGCCTAAAATAAATTATAATTAATCTTTTCGTAATGCAGATATATCACAATTGGAAGGTGATTTTAGTCTTTAATGTTACAGCATTTGAGATTATAGATAAAAGTACTTAGTCCCTGCACCTGGAAAAGCTGAAGTAGCTATTAAAAGAGTGGTTCTGTTTTGCATTATGGTCAAAGGCCTCCTTTGGATACTGCAGTGAAACCTTTTTTCTTCCAGTGCAGTTGTTCTAGCAAGCTAGCCTGTTTCCAGTCCACAGTTATCAACTGCATTTTTAAGTTTTGTATGTGTGCTTAAATTGATATTTTTAGCAGAAGACAAACCTCTAGTGACAGTCACTGGTGTGTACGTGAGTAGTACTTTTGCCAAGAAGGTGACCAGTGTGTAACTCTGATTTAAGCTAGTCTAGTCAAACTCTCCTTTTTTAGTATTGCCTACACTTTTACAAAAGTATGTTAGTTTACACTTGCTTTTGAATTAGTGGGATGCTTAAAAGCTACTTTGAAGAAAACCACGAGATATACATAGTTCAAATCATATCAGAATTTACAAATGAAGAAATATTCTGCACGTGTCGTGCTAGTGGAAGACTAGATGTGAATATAAAAGGGAGAAAAAATGTCCTAACTTCTCTCACTGGAAGTCCTGAAGGTACCGCAAGCCTTAGGTGGCTTTAAGCTTCATCAGTGAGTGCAATGGAAGATGGATTCATGTAGTTGAGCAATCTCTGCTGTCTTCCTCCACTATGTTTTCATAATACTAACACAACCTCTCAGAAAATTATTTTTTAAAAAATCTCGTTGTGGGATTAACTCCAGTGAGATCTTCCAGTTAAGAAGGACATGAAAGTTTTTATATCCATTGAATTCAGAGTAACTTCCTTTCATGTGTGTGGTGTTTGCAGTTTGGTTTTGCATAGATGTGATCTTACAATGGGAATGGTGTAATAAATGACACTTTATTTTTTTAAAGGTATGCTAATCTGAAGAATACAGTTTGGTTTGTTGATGTTCTGAGCCATTCAGGTTCTCATGTTTCTATCAAAGAAAATGATGTTAATATTTGATGGCATGAACCAATCAATAAGTCGCAGACCCAACAGTTGATTCCTTAAGGTAGCTGGTCTTTTCTTAGGTTAACTGTTGAAATCAATACTGATTTCTCATTGGAAGTACCGAATGTTGTGTTTTTTATAGCTGTATATAAACCTTCACAGTTTGTTGCCCTCAGTGTAACATTTCTAAAGAGTAGTGCTTTCACTGAGTAATAAGCAAGGAGGAGTATACAGATGAATGACAAGAAAGCATTGCTGATGGAGCTTTTCAAAAGTGAGGCTTCCCAGTTTGTAATGCACTTTGAGGTGCATCAAGGTGTAGTCACCACTTGGGTGCAAATGGCATTGAGGGATATCAGGTAGTGGTCACATCTCAGCAAGCTCAAACTACCTTCAGTGATGGCCTGTGCTAAAGCAGGTGCTGGAGTAGCTAAAATGATCCCATAGTTTTACTGGGCAGTTAGTTAAAACCAGCTGGGATAGTAACTGTGGTACAGCTGCAGGTAGGTGATCCAGTCTCTATTTTAAGTCTTTGGAAGAATGAGAGACAGGCACGCATAATGTGTTCTAAGCATCTCTTAAATGTCTAAATCCTTTTGGAGAAACCTTTTTCTGTTTTAATACATGAAGATGAAAACATGTAAGGTTCAAATTCTATATGCAGTTTAAACATACAAGGACACATTAGCTTAGCAATTCAGGTTTTAGGATCAGATGTCTGGGTGTAGTTAGAGCCCAGTAATCAGGCATCTATCTTATAGTCTTGGTAATTTCTTTGTAAAGAAATGCCTTGCTACTGAACAGGTGTTCAGTCTATCCTAGAATCTAGCTAAAATATACGTATTGGGGAAAAAAAAATGAAGACTACACCCCCTACCTCCTCATCTCCAAAAGGTGCTTAGGAGAGGACTAGAATATTCAACACTTTCTGGGAGCATGCAGGTTAAATAAGTGATAGGTGTTGAATTCTTAGATATGGGGCAAGTGAGATGAATGTGATAATCTTGGAACTTCTTAACGATGTAGAGAGATCTCAAGTTTCACAAATAAACTTGTATGTAATGTTCAGTTTAAAAAAGGACATGTCCTGACTCAGACATCTTGAAGGGCAAAAAGTGTCCCTGTGAAAAGGAAAACTTACAGGGTCTTCTGTAGATGTCTTCGTTCTTTCTAAAGCAGTGACAGCCAAGGAATTTCCTCAGAGGAATACAATGGAGTATATTTGTCTTGTATCTAAAAGGTTGACCTAGGAGTGTTAGAATCATAAGCAGTGCCCACTTGGTAAAGCTCTCGGCATATTCTTGTTGGCTCCCTGAGAAAACAAGGTGATGGAACAGTTCGGAAAAGAAATTGTCTACCCTTGGGCACAAAGACTACCATTAAATGTGCCTGAACAACACAACTGGCAAGTTTGTAGTCTAGGGTTAAAGGCAAAATAGCCAGGGAAACAACCTTGAAACCACAATGTAGACCAACTTCATTTAGTTGTGTTCCAGCTTTGTAGGATCTTTCCTGCTATTAATCAGTCTGCCCTTTCCCTGTGCAAGGCAGGCACACACTAAACCAGGCACCATCTAGCAGCCACAGCGTGATGTGAAGGGAATGTCAGGTGATGGATCTTGCCCAGATTCAAGCATCAGGTCGGAAGCAGACACAGGGTGCTGGGATTACATGCCAAAAGGTAAGAAGAACCTGTCCCTGGTGCTGTAATCCTCAGGGCCACTTTATCTTGGCAGGAGTTTCAGGAGAAAATAGTCTGTGTGGAAGTATCCCTGTAAGAGAGGAGGTGTTGAACACAGCAAAATACATAAATGCTGAGAAAAACCTGTTAAAATACCTAATGCTGCAGTTTCAGATGTTTTGTTCTGAGAGGCACGTTATACCCTGGAGCTGCTTTTTGTAAATCTGCTTCGAAGTGATAAACTAATGGTCTTAGCCCCAGGGAAGCAAGAGCCAGTCTTGAATAACTGATACACATGCTCCAAAGATTGATTTTATTTTTTTCGGTATGGGTGAGGAGCTTTTCCGTCGCTTCTTACTGGTATAACGTTGGCCAGTCACTCTCCTTAATAATTCTTTAAAGGGTGGGCAAAAGTAGGTTAATGAAGAAAAACTTGTTTTTAATAAGGCCTGATGATGCCTCCTAATTGAGTGATGCTTGAGGGAATGTGGTTTTCATTGCAAAGCTTTTATGCAAAGTCTTGATTTGAATGGCTCTTAATGCAGGGGACAAAGTGAGAATAGGTGTTCACTTGTAAAGCTGGGGTGAGTCAGTGCCAACTCAGCAGCCCCTTGGCAGATTTCATATTCAGGATGGGCCCAAAGAACTCCCAAATACACCAGCTTCTTGTACAGAGTTGTGTTGTTTTCTGGAAAAGCGTGCAATACAAGCCCAGCATCCTGAGAGAGAAGTGGCTGATTTTTTTTTGGACCAGACCAGGACTTTTCATTAAATACCTGGCAGTGCAGATAGCCTGAATAGGTGTATTGTATATTGGAAGTGGTCTTCATGTGCTCAGAAATGAAGGTGCTTAAAATGCCCTTGGAAACAGACCTCTTGGACTTCAGGAGATAGGAAAAGAAAGAGCCAGTATGAAGGCTGGTAATCTTTGTCTGAAGGTGTTCAGTTTCCTTGAGTCTAGGCTACTAAGACTTATAAGACAGCTGACATGTCTTAGTATGATAAAATATACTTAATGAATGAAAGTAATTTTATTCTAAGGCTCTCAAATGCAAAACTCCGTATCAGTTTATAAGGTCAGAGAAGGCTGAAGAAGGAATGTGGTAAGGTAGAATACACTTGCCAAATTTTAGCAGCCAGGATGTTTTTTCCTTACTGAGTTAAAAGGGGATCAAGTATAGGTAAATCTTTGTGTCTTGTTCATCAGCACTCAGGATATACAGAAGCATTTGTTTTTGTAGGCAGCTTTCAGTGGGGAAAGGTTGTCATTTTCTCTGCAGGTGAGCGGCATCTCTGAAGACTCAGTGGGAGATGGGAACATTCATTCCTGCCTGTAGAAGTAATGAGAAACAAGCATCCAATGGAGATTGGTGCATGTTCTAAGTTCTTGGTGAAACTCAGGTGAGCATCTTTCCACTAAGACACCTTGGACTAAATGCACTAACTCCATGTCTCCTCACTGCCAAAACCGTTCCTTCAGATAATCCACGATTTCAGTTCCTTTCTTTGGCTGGCTTATGGTTAAAAGCCATTGGGCTTTACGGAAGAGCAAAGAGTCATTACTGTGCAAGTAGCTTGACTTTTCCTCCAGACCTAACCAACAACTGAAGGGGAAGATGGAGAGGGGAGTACAGTTGGGCATTGGTCCCTCCGGCATTGTGGTCTAAGAGAACACCAGATACACAGGCTTTTCAGAATTGAGACTGACTGGTATTCCAAGTTTCCTGACCGTAACAGATCCTGCATACACATTGGACATAGACAATAACCACAGTATGGTGATAGGTTAGTACTTGATCTACAGTTCACCATACCCAAGCCTAATGGTGATCAGTACAGAACTTATTACATGTCCTAGATAAATAAAGGTTATGAGACATACATGGACCGCTAGGACCTGAGTAATTAATATTAGAGAATTCTTTTTCCATTTTGATATCTTTGGAAGCAAAAATCAACTTCTCAAGGAAAAAAAAGTTTTCCCACTTGCATTGAACTGCACTGTTGCCAACTTGAAGTCTGCCTGAGGCCTCCCAGTTCTGTGTGTGGTGTTAGGAGCTTTCTTACATGCATGTGTTGAGGTCCCAAAGACCTCAGTCTTCGCTTGTAACTCCTTAGTGGGGGGAAAAATACTACAAACTGACCTACAGAGAATACCCCAAACTTAAGATTAGACTGGAGGAGTCACAGGGAAGAAAATGTTATGCCTTACAGTTTGATGTAAAAGACGGTAAGCATGTTTCTGTGAAATAGAAAAAAACCTTTGTGCCTAGTATTTTAAACAGTTTCTTTTGTACTTCTGTGGAACAATGAAGACAGGTAGCTTATACAGTAGCAAGTTGTTCATTCACAAATCAGAAATTTATTTAGGAAGTTTTAGAATAATATTGAGTGTTAATAGTTCCCCATACAATTGCAGACTCTACTAGCTCCACCACCTTTCCTAGTTAGAATGCTAGTTACTTAAACAGAAAATATAAAGCAAAGTGAAGCTTCAAGTTACGGAGTCTTGCAGAAATTATCTAAGTCATCCAAATAGTTCTTGCTTCTTGAGTTCACAATTTGTCCCTTTTCCAAACAGCTCGAAGTCCTCTTACCTGCTTAAGCATGCACTCTTCCTCCCCAAAGGATGCTTTAGGAAACAGCACTGTGCAAGTGGCAAATGTGCACCATAACCAGGGACTGCCTTTGCAGAACATCTGGAGGGAACATCTGGAGGAATTGCAAGTAATTGTTCTTCGCTGCCCTGGAAGAAGAGACTATGGCTTTCTGTCCTGCCAAGGTATGTCTGCTCATAAGCCCACAAAGGGGCTGGCACCATTAATGCCAGTGCTAGAGGTTAAGTTGTACATCATAATACAATGTTTTTCTATTAATAATGCAAGCATTTTGGAGGGAAAAAGGTTTGGCATACCTTCAGGTACTTGAGTGGCTGTCTGATAAAGATAGCATTGATTGGCTATGAGCTGTGAAGAAGCCTGGCTTTGCAGAGCTTGGTACTGAGCCCCACTTATTAAATTCTCTGATTAAAATGATATTCCTCTTATAGTGGAGCTTTACCATGGAGCTATATGCACAAGTGATACCACAAAATAAGTAATACAGGCAAGCTGGCCATGTACTTCAAAAAGGTATTTTCAAAAAGCTTCAGAACTCTTCCTTACGTATGAGGATGAATAGCCTGTTCAGGCTCTCTCACACTATGATTTTAAGCATTCTGTCTATTAGCATAAATCAAATGGGTTTTGTGTGGATTTTTAGGGGGGGGGGGGGTGGGGGTGGTTTGTTTGGTTTCTTCTCCTTTGTCATATTCAGTATTCTTGCCAGGGAAATATAACATTTTTTGTCCTAGCGCTTTTGATTTTTCTCTCACTATTCTGAAAATGCCTCAGTTTTTTGCTGTACATCATTTTAACAGAGGAAAATGTCAAATGCATTGCATCCTCAGCCAGCAAGTGATAAACAAAACAATACCCTGGTTATACAACTGATTCTGTAACAATTCATGTAAAGCGTCTGAGGAAAGACTTAACTGAAGCACAAATAACTTTTTGAGGGTGATAATTAACGTTGCTTAACTTTTCCCCTGTACTGCTTTTACATACTTCACGTTGTCGGAGAAACTGGTTGTTCGAACTAAAAATATCTCCATGGAATTCTGACCTGGCAAAAACACTCCAGGCATTTGCTGCTGTATCCGCAGAGGCTAAAGCAATGGGCTTCGGGACAACAGCTTGCCAGTCACCAAAAACATCCCCCTGGATCTCATCGCTACATCTGGGTTTACATTATCAGCAGATACGGTGGACATGTTAGTATCAGTAGAAGGTTTTCTCTGATACAAGTTGGCTTAAACAGCAACCCTTAGTTGTAATTAGGCTTTTTCCCACTTCTGACAAATTCAAGTTTTGATTGGAATTTCCTGAGTATTTGAGGAGTTCAGGTCGGGAATTATTTTCATTGTCTTCTTCCTGAAATGGAAAAAAAAGAATCCATCAAAAACTAGAGTTAGATCCAAATGAGGAAATAAAAGATCAATCTTCATAGGCTAAAATGTTAAAATACACAGACATGGGGACAAAAAATAGGGAACGATTGAAGAAGATACTAGTTCTACTAATAAAAATCATTTTGAGTGCTGTTTTATTAAACAGTTTTGTTCCCCTTGTTGCAGCCTGTTTCTACTCCAGCGCTACAAAACAGAGGAAATAACAAAGTTGGAAAAGGATAGGGAGAGCAACAAAGATGATAAAAGGTACGAAAGTGCTTTCATGTGAAGAACCATTCACCGGAGTAGGAATCTTCATATTGGAAAACACAGTTTGCTCAGGTGGCCAAAGTATTTTGATAAAATGGTAAAGAGCAGTTGTGCTGAGCAGAGAATGGTTTTTCATTGTCTCTTTTTATAGAATACTAAATGAAACACATGAATGCTTGTTATCTTCCCTCACACAAACCTAAATAAGTCGTGGAACTTCTTGCTGCATGATTTTTGTGGACATTAAAGTTTGTGGCTGTTCAGAAAGCAACTTGAAACTTTGGAAAACAATACTTTCTCAGGATATTGCCAAGATTGCAAATCAAAGTACAAAACAAAACAAAACACCACGTTCTGAGAAAGTAGCTTTTATACCTTTTTCCTAGGTATATGTCCCCTGATGGCTATCATCACAAACAGGATGCTCACTTAGTTAAACCTTTGCTAATCTAATACAGTTGTTCTACAGATGCATCAAATACCTGTGATGAAAAACACTACCTTTACATTCTCTAGGTCTCATCATAGTTATAAGGCACAGGTGCTACAACAATTTGCAATGTTTTAACAGAAACATATCATTTTACAAATATTTTCTTGACGCTTTTTAATTCAGCTGAATCAAGGGAACATGACTCAAGTTCTTCCTCACTCTTTACTCAGAAATTTCCGCCATTGACCTCAAAGTTTCTCAGTAGAAATTCCCTTCGGGATCTGACATACCTATTTTCACAAAGTGTGTATCCAAGGCAGTCTTGTTTGTTTTTTTTTTAATCCCCTTTGTAAATGAACAGCTTAATTTTAATTTAGACTGAGCCCTTAAGTCTGTGCTATGGCATTGTTTTAACTATTTGCAGTGGTACAGCTCGCTTCTTTCACAAACCTTTTCTTACAAATTCTTACCATCCGGCTACTTCCCCCCCAACCCCAGTCCTCTGAGATTAGCCTAGGTTTTTGAAAGGAATTATGTTTTCCAGTTCTTCCCCCTGCACATAGCAAATCAGCTACCTCACTTAAGCTCTCTGGGTATACACCTTAATCTAGTATTATCTTTCACTCAGGTGAATCAATATGAAATGTCCATAGACTATACCTTTGCTAAATGTTGCCACAAACTTCATTTATTTAAGCATTTTTCCAGTGTCTCCTGTATGCATATTCCATGAGACATTTCCAATGTCTCATGTATGCATATGCATATGTAGTCATCTTCTACACCCACCTTGCAACTTTCTGCTCTATACCCTTCTGCTTTAATGTCCCATAAACTGTAGTTTATGACTGGACAAAGGTTTTTCAACTCTAATATCTAAATTCTCTCCAGTATCTAGTCTGTAAAAGAATGTATTCAGAAAAATTCTTTTCACGGAAACAAGTCGAAGAAAAGCTCTGTATATATACTAGTGTTGCTCTGACCCTTCTTATTTTTAATTTGATAGATACAAGTTCCTCAAGGCAAAACTGCCTCTAGCACATTGCACCCCCTACTCCAATGGAACATTTTCCTAAATGGACTTTGCTTGTCCCAGTGAAATTCTAACACGTTCAGCACTCTTCAACACCTCTCTGGTTTGCCCGGCACCGTTCCTGTTGGGCATGCTAAAATGACCCTCTGGAAACTGCCTGTTTACCTGAGTTCCCTTACCAGAACAATCTCCCTGCCTTTTTTCCCCTGCAAGTCTTTATTTTGTCTGGTACCAGTCAGTGACTTCACGGCTTCAGTCCTAAACGCAGCCTGGTAGGAGTTCTTGGGTCTTCTAGCTGAATTATATTAAAAAAAAAAAAAAAAAAAAAAGATGAATTTTGAGTGGCCTGTTATAAGTGAAACCCCTTAGCTCCTCCCTTTCAACATCAATTGCCTGCTGAACCAGTTTCTAAAGAAATTTTTTAAGTTTGTGTAATGTCAGTTGGCAGTTCATTCCCCTACAACTGCGGAGACCAGTGACTTTTTGAGAAGTATGTTGCCCATCTTTTTTTAAACAATTTCTCCCACCTGCTGTTTTGCTCCTTGCTGTTCTGAAACAGCTGAGCTCCCTCATTGTTCTGGAAGACAAATTGAGTGGGATTTTATCTGGGAATCCAAAGCCCATGTCCTGCTGTATCCAGCAGGTACTTTTGGCCCCAGGTTATCCTTCCCTCCTCCAGTTTGCAGGGTGAACATGTAGTCTATAACATGTGGCGGGCCAGGAAGCCAATTTAACAACCCGCGCCAAGTACGGGCAGCACGCGTTCCCAGGCAGCTGACAAGTGCAGGGCTGTGTGGGTGGTGCAGGGAGCTGACTCCCAAATGCCGTAAATCTGACTCTTAGCAGTTTATTAACTCATCAACAGATAAATGGATGTGACTGTTTATAACAGCAAAGCTAATTTTGTTTACCTAAATGCTAATAATTGTACTCCTACCCAAACCCAGCAAATAGTCAGCCTCTACTCTCCCCCAAAGTTTCAATGTTCCTTTAATACAGCAAGGCCAAGAAGAACTACAAAATGCTGATTTTCAACTTATGGGTTTTTTGCATAAACCAGAATTCTCTCTGAGCCTGAAACCAGTAACTGTTCATGGACACCCTCCAAGTTTTGAAGTTAAAAGTATAAAGTGCCTAATGCTTAATTTTCTTGGGATCTGAAACTTCACTTTTTAAAATCTAAGTTTAGCTATTTGCTAAGTCTTTAAAATGAACGTTCTCTTAAAGTTTTCTGCTAAATGACTGACTATTTAAACATCTGGAATGGGCCCACAAAAATGAGCAGGGACTTGTGGGGAATGACTTATAAAAGGAAAATGAATTCCTTGGTGGGTAAATATGAAGGATTGCATTATGTAAGGTAGCCTGGACAACTGTATCCTTGAAAGTGATAAATATGTAATGCCTTGAAAAGAGCAAAAGCAGACTTGCAGAGTAAATTAAATGCAATCAGCTGGTGAGAATCTGTGTATTACAGTTTACTGTCTGGTTTATTAAAGTAAGCATTTTTTTTAAAAACAAAAGAAGCACTTTAGTAAATGGAATCTCAGCCTTATAACTCATTCAGCCAATAGATGTAGCTTTATATTTTAATGTATGTTGAAAATCTACACTAATATATTTTTGAATGCTAGAATATGCAATCTTCTGTAGCTATTTAAAAAAAATATATAGAGAAGTGACTCCATAAGATGACTTGTATGATCAGTGAAAGATCCTTTCACATTTCAAATGTAAAATTCAAAAAAATCTAGCTTTCCAGAATTATCCAGTCCTAGCCATGTTGCTTCAGAGCCCATCTCCAGATAGGTGTTTTCCCATTCAGTTCTGCAGTTAACCACAAACCTGCCTAAGAACTTATGTGAAGAAAGACTTGCTATCACTGGGGAATTTATAAAGTTCTTATTTCTCACATAAAATCAACAGAATTTTGAGAAGCTCGGTGTCAATATTTCACTTTTCTTCTTCCACACTTTATTTTGTTGGCAAACAAACCTCAGCTGTGTCTTTCAGCATAGCAGAACAATCTGAGTGACGTGCTATGCCAATGCTTCTGTCTCCAGCAGAGAGGGTGCGATAGAGCAGGTTGTGGTGGCGTCTGCCCCGCAGACCTGGAGCCTGGGAACTGGAGGAAATTACACAGCTTCTCAGATGGTAAGGTACAATTAGTGCCAACTAACTGACATTAAATTACACTAAATAAACATAAGCATGACCAATGACACCACAAATTAAAGAAACTTTACCCAGAGTAGAGAACACAAATGGAAGCAGAAGTTTGACTTCTGTTTCTGCTGGTTTGCTGTGCAAGTCACTTCCTATGTTATAGATACGTGATTACCTGACTTCTTTATGAAATATTTTAAGAATTACAGATTTTTTTAAAAGCTATTCCTTATTAAAAACATTGCAAAATAAAATACTAAAAATCACAAGCAGTAAAAGCTGAGGATAAAGTAAGCAGGTAGTAAAAAATGCATCCTCTGAGGAAAATTTATTTCCTCTGAATAGACTGTATGAAGACTTGCTGTGTGTGTATATGCACCTCTTTTTTTTTTTCCTAATAGGAAACACGTGGACTGACATGAAATAATACTGTGCAGATGCTCTTGAAGAAATTCAATCTGACCCTGAGACTTTACCAAGCGCTCTTAGAAAGGTCAACATACTGAAGTTAAACTGCAGTATTTCACCTGCTCTAGAGGTCAAGGGAAGTGTTGCATAAAATGACAAACATGTGAGAGAAGAGTCTGAAAACTATTTTCAGCCTTTGATTTCTAGATACTGACCCACATTCCACATGCTGACTTCCTTAACAGCATAGTTGCAGGGTTTTCACTGTAGGTTTGTAAACATGACTCTTCTGAACAAAGTATTTTGTCCGTTGCCCAAAGATGCCTGTGAGGGGCTAGTGCAAATGAGTAGCAAAGGCTACAGCAACTTCTCAAAACAAAAATAAAAGCAGGCACTTTCCTTAGAGCAGGTCTTTCTCATATTCTTTGCAACTCAGAAGCTCCAATATCAGCAAGATTTCCCAGGAGAAGCTGTTCCGGCACTTTAGTCCATTGCACTAATCTTTCTGTAGCCACTAGTGTCATAGTCACATAACTTTGAGCGTCCTGCAAGTGATTAACTACAGAGCTGCTAAAGCATTTGAGCTATTTGGAAACTTGTGACTTACCCTGTACCTGAAGGCAGCTACTAATGTGAAGTTGGTTTTAAATTGTTCTCACTAGCAATAAACTATTACATTCCAGAATAAGTATATTCTTCACGTTTAACTTGTATATTACTGATGCTGAGGAGGGGTCTGTTTACATTTCCTACCCTGTTACTTTTCTTGGCAAGCAATTACGAAGTTTTGAGAGGTTTACGGTTGTAGTGTCTCAGTCACTAAATGATTTACCTCAGTCATCATCTAAATATAGAGCATTTAATCAGATGTCGCAGGTGCTGAGAACCCCTGTTGTCCAGACCCTAAGTATTTATAAACTAGGTAAGCTTGCTGTCACCAGAGATCTTCTATTTACAGGGCTCAGCTCAGCATGTTATGCAGCAGAGCCCCAAATGCCACCGGGGCGCGTCACGGCGGGGATCTCCGCGGCAGGGAGCCGGGGACACTGAGCTCCCCCTCAGAAAAGCGCGGGGGGTTGTCCCACCGCTCGTCCCCGCCAGGGTTAGCCGGGCCTGCTCCCCACGCTCCCCGCACCCCGGCTTAGGCTCCCGCGGGCGCAGGGCTCCTCACCCACCTCCCGCGGCCGCCACCCCGGGCTGCCCCTCCCCTCCTTTCTCCCTCCCACGACATGGCGGCCGCCGGCCCGCCTGCCGCCGTCACGTCCTACCGGGAGCGGAAGCGGCGCGGCCTCCCTCGCCCTACCCTGGGCCCGGCTGGCGGGGCAGCGGCCGCCATGGGCTGGGTGCGGGCGGTCCGGCAGCGGGCCCGGGGCGTTGAGGTGCTGCGGGAGACCTGCCGGCAGTACCCGCTGTTCTGCTGCCTGCTCCTGGGGCTGGGCGCCGCCACCGTCCTCCTCAACCGGTAACCCGGCCCGGCCGGGAGCGCTGCAGCGGGGCGGGGGGGCGGGCCGGGCCCGGCGTTGCGCTGGTAGCTTGTCATGCAGTAATGTTAACTCTCTGTTTATTTATTTATAAGGTACCTTCACGTTTTAATGATTTTTTGGTCGTTTGTGGCCGGTGTCGTCACCTTCTACTGTTCACTGGGGCCGGATTCCCTCTTGCCCAATATTCTTTTTACAATAAAATATAAACCCAAGGTAAACACGCCCGTTAACGTTCTTGTGCTTTGTTTCAGTTTGCTAAGGCTTTATAATTGAGTAGCAATTCTTGTGCAATTCTAGCTATTTTCAGAAATACTACACGTCAATACAGCTCATATCCACCGGCTGACAGATGTTTTGTAGCAAACGTACAATGATCAAGACTTTGGACTCTGTGTTTCTGCTTAGCCCCATGAAATCTATATATGGCTGTAAAGCCAGTTTTTGGGAGTGTTAGTGGATGTTATTTTCTGCTTCGCTTATTTTTCACTTTTCACATTTGAGTAGCAAGTAGTGGAGACATCATGTAGGTGTATTCTCTTTTATTGAGCCTTTTTCTTTTCTGAAAATACTCTTCCTTTGGCAAGCCAGCGCTGTTTTCTTTGCTGATTGTAGCCAAACTTCGTTAAGTGGTATCACATTTCAAAGAAAAAAAATTCCAAAGTAAATTCCTGTTTCCTAACTTAAAATGGTTTAATGTCAAATGTCATAGACCTAAAAATGTTATAATAGTTTAAAGTATTAAGCAGGACAAGTTTTGTAGAGAAACCAGCTGGTCTGTTATTAGACCAACTGATGAATGGGGAGGTGACTGGTGTTGTGTCTCCTCAGACTTTGTTTTAGTGGAAGTGATTTTTCTGTTTGCTTCAGTTGTTTCTCATACCACATCTTATCTTGTTTTCCGGTTGGGAGAAACACTTTATATTGTTCAGGTCTCTGTAATTATATACTCTGAAAGGAAATTATCTAATGTATCAGTATATTAAGAGAATAATCATTTTGAAGAATGTAAACTTGTCCAAATATCCTCTTTTAGCAATTAGAATTGCCGGAGCTGTTTCCCCATGGTCACAGTTGTGCTGTATGTGGCAAGGTCAAATGCAAGAGGCACAGGTAAATTAATTACATGTCACCGGTAAGCTTAGTATTTCTTGTATTCTATGCATAGCAGTAGAAAACTTTCAATTACGTGTTGTTACATCAACTTTTTCACGCTCTCCTCCAGACCAACTTTGCTTCTGGAGAACTATCAGCCATGGCTGGATCTGAAAGTGCCTTCCAAGGTTGATGCATCACTCTCAGAGGTAATTGCCGCTTCATTTTTTCAGTATCTTGAAATTCAATGAGTTTTTATCACATATTTTTTGGACCTATTACTTTTAATTTGGTAGATAGTTCAGATATAATTCCTGTGTATGTTAACTTGTTCTTGTAAGAGTCAAACCAAAAGAATATACGCCAGGAGCAGGTGTGACTGTTCCTGTAGTAGTGTGCCTAGAACACAGAATAAACCTCTGTGTAAACTGAAAAGCATAAAGAAAAGAACAGTTATAATTGAACATGTGTGATTCTTGAGAAGTATTTCAGCCTACTTAGTTTTTTGAAGTGAAGGTAAAGAGGTGATATGCTCCAGCTACATCATCTCTGTAATGAAAATCCCAGACTCATAGAATGGTTTGGGTTGGAACGAATCTTCAAACTGCATCTAGTCCAACCCCCCCTGCCATGAGCAGGGACATCTTCAACTAGATCAGGTTGTTCAGAGCCCGGTCCAGCCTGGCTCTGAATGTCTCCAGGGATGGGGCATCTACCAGCTCTCTGGGCAACCTGGGCCAGTCTCACCACCCTCATTGTAAAAAATTTATTTCTCATGTCTAGTCTGAATCTCCACTCTTTAAAACCATCACCCTTGTCCTATTGTAACAGGCCCGGCTAAAAAGTCCGTCCCCATCTTTCTTACAGGGCCAATAATAATAATGTGATGGTAGCTATTTGAAATCATGAGTCAAAGCTGTAACAAAAATTAGTGCATTTACTCAAACAAGAATAGCATAAATACCTGTAAATCAGGAATTTTGTTCTGTTCTATTTTTCTTTAAAAAGAGCAATTTTTCTTTGGTGTGGGTGTTTGTTTGGTTTTTTGTTTGTTTTGTTTTGTTTGTTTGTTTTCTTCCTTGATTGTTAATTGATGAACTATATTGGCAACTAAATAGATATTATTTTGTCCTTTTTTAAAGCTAGGAAAATAGGCAAGCACATATGTATCTTAATCTCTATTTATTTAGAATTCCAACTTTGGAGTTCTATGGTAGGAGGGTGAACAATTGGCATGTCAGAAGTAAGAAGATTCTTGTGTGTCAGCTCTTAGAGTTAACAGCATGGTGTATGAAGTCAAAGCTGCATGTGTTTGTGGTGTAAGCTAAGACTTCAATGATGGTGTCCCAGGCACGGCCCACAGCAAGAGTAGCAAGAGAATAAAACCACAAGAAAAGGGAGGAATGGACAGTTGAGGAATGTTTTTAAAAATACACAGATAACAACTTGTTGACTTCCCTTGGTTTAGCGTAGTGACTTCCTCTGCAATTTCAGAAGCAAACATTTATTGTTTTGAAACTACTTAATCTATCAATTATTTTTAATAAGTTTGGGCTCAAGTGTATTAAAAACCAATATTGCTGAATATAATTTCACTAGGCTTATTTTTTCAAGCTTCTTGTTATAATATAGAAGGTAAAATAAATGCTTCTATTAATGTAATATTTCTAGAATTTTGAGTAGCAAATAGCTGTGGCAGTTTACCAGAGGATATGGTAAATGCTGAAGAACTGAAAATTTTCCTCATTAGCTTAAATAGGAATTTAATGCTAGAAAAGTTATTTGTAGCATGTTATTCGTAAGAGATACGAGTAAATACCATAGTTATCTTGCAAGACTGATCTTTAAAATGTGTTGTTGCTCATTGGCATTTGGTATTTGATGCATGTTGCTGTAGTTCTGCTTTTAGCAAAGTAGTGTGGGCTTTTCATGGCTGTTTCTTTTTACTTCAGTGGCATGTCCCTGGCCCTGCTTTATTTAGCACTGTAGACATGGCTTTTGTATATCTGTGCCGTGTTTCTCATTCTTTTCATTGTGTGCTTAAGTAGAGGGAAGCGCCAGACCTGAGTTCTGTGCCTTCCTGGGGCACTGAACCAGGGGACTCATCTCTGATGGACCAAAACAAGCTGTCTGTTTGAGCCACCGTTCTCACCTGTGTAGGATGCTGTTTGGAATGAGAAATGTCATTGCGTTGTTCCCTATTGCAACTCTTCTTTATTGGTTAAAATGGTAGCAGGGGTTGTGCCCACACCATATTCCTCTTGATCATCTGCTCTGGGGATGCAGCATGTGATGTGTGCCTGGAATTGGGTAGCCTGCTTAGGGCTGGGAGGAAAGACTGCTCTTTTCTATTGTGTCTTAGTCATACGTTAGAGCAAAGCTGATACAGTGAGAACTGAATTAGGATCAGTGAGATTCTAAAGAAGTGCAGCCTTCTTCTGGAAACGCAGATTCTTCAAATACTTTGAATAATTCTCAGATTTTTTTAATTCTGGATTAGTTTTTCTAGTTCTTCCTTTGCAGGTTGGAGAATTTTGGCAATATTTTAATTTCCAAATGTTTCTAATTTGAATCAGTTGTATAGTCTTTAAGCTTGTGTTTTCAAGTTTGTACATGATAATTTAATACACACTCGAATCAGAAGAAATCAGTTTTTCTCAGAACTATGGATTTTTCTCTCTTGAATTGCTGTAACAGTTTGTCTCTCTTTGCAAATTCTTAATCTTTTGTAGCCTTGTTTCGTTATCTAGACGCTGTACATGGTTTAGAACAAACAGAAAAACCCATGCTTGAACGTTCCTCCCGTTTTCATTTATGTGTATTGTTATAGTTGAACTCTAAACTGCCTCAACCATGCATCTATCAGTATTTGATAGTTTGAGCTGTATCCTACACAAAAATTATGCAGTGACCTAAGTAAAATTTTGCTTCAAGTTTCTAATCCATTGTGCTGTATGTTAGTTTCCTCAATGTTCTCTTTCTTTTTGAATTAGTGTGTGGTATCTGTTGGTCAGTTTTATGTTGTATATAATTTCAAATATTACAGATTGTATAAAGGAGAATTTAATTCTGTTATGCAGTTAATGAACACAGCTTTTTCCCTATAATCTCATTTTTGCTGTGTGAAGGATGGTTGCAAGTCAAACTTGCAGAAAGCTGCTCAGCTACTCTTTATCAACATCACGAAAAAAGTGCCTTAATGGATCAAGGTGCTCTCTGTTGATCTCACAAATTTTTCCTTAATTGTTAAATTCTCAGGTTCTTGACTTGATCATGGGACCAGAATTTTATATCTTCTTTATTTTTTTTTTCCCTAGAAGTAAGAAATGGACAAATGCATGACAAGAGATCAGTTACTGTCTGAATGTACTCCTTGCCAGTCCTGAGCTCTTGCAGCAGTGCAGCAGCCTGCATGCTTTCCTATTGGGAATTGCTTGTTCTGCCCTCAGGAAGTGGTCTCTGCTATCTAGTTGTACCATCTTTTGAGGCTTTTCAAATTGTCTTTGTAGTTTGCTTATCAAATCCTTGCTCCTTTCCAATCTAGTTTAGCCTAGTAGTTCTGACCTGCTACTGCTTCATTCATCACTCAAGCTCAACCGTTCCTCCTCCTGACAGCTGGGGTCTGTTCTGTGGCAGTCCACAGGAGGCTTGTCTCAGCAGCAATAGACTGCCCAGTTTGCAGTGCATGCTTGAAAATAATTTCTCTTTGTTTTTTCTTCAGCTGCTCCTTATTGTGCTACCTGCTGCTTTTGGTTTTACGCTTGTAATCTCTTTCCAGTTTGAAACTCACACGTAGTAGAACCAGACATTTTGCAAAATGCTTGAAAAATAGGTAGGTTTTAAACGAAATGAGTCATCATTTTTGTTTAAAGCCAGGGAATAATACTTTCCAGAAAAGGAAATTGCTTATCATTAGCTGTCATTCTTTGAGATGTCCTACTTCCTCTGTTGGCTTGTGTGTGTAGTGTCAACAATTGAGCTTGAATAATATTGTTGGTGTTGCTGGAATGGAAGTGGGTACACATGTCCTGCTTTCCTAGTGTTTCACAAAAGTGCAGTGGATGATGTGACAGGTGTTTTTCAGACTTGCAGAATCACACTGATGTAGTCTGGAAGGCTCATAGGGTTCATGGGTAAACTGTGTGGACCATATGCCTTGAACTTCAGTTACTGGCAGTCAGTTGCCTGTTGTTGCTCGAGTGCTTGTATTTTGCAGTACAGATTTCACACTATAGCCCTTTTTTTAGCTTCAGTACAGCACCTTAGTGCTATGGAGCATCATATGTAACTGTCTATGCTGTGCATTTAGTAAATGTGCAAATAGGAGATGCTTTCTTTGTGTCCAGGATCAATGCATTTTTTATTAAGGCCGTATAGATAACTTGAGTTCTAGCAGAACGCATCTTGACTTCTGACATTGGGACCAGTGATATGTGGACTTCAAGTGCATTTTGAGTTAGCCATCTGTCTCTGTGCACACTGTCTCTTTGGCTGCTGGGATTATCTGTGTGGCATTGTCCTGTGTGAGCGTTACTATAAAGCCCTTACGGTGTGGCTGTGGGAGCAGAAGATAACAAGAGAAACACTGGAAATTCTGCAGAGTGGTTCAACTGGAAGTCAGTTACTACAAACACTGTATGATAAGACCTTATCCAGAGTGGGATGGGTCATCAGATCTTGCATCTTTCTTTGCTGATTTAATAACCATATGAACCATGCATTTGGCTTAGCTAGATCTCTTGCTGTTGGAAATAATTCTTTTAGCGGCTTTAGAAGCCTCTGGACTGTCAGTGAAGAGAGTGTCACCAAGTTATGTTAGCATCTTATGAACTGAAATTGCAGTGACACATGCCTGGTGGACAAGCTTTCAGTTCCAAAGTAGTAGTATTGAAAAAAAAAAAAAAGAGCTCTTTTAGGAGGAGTTCATTGTATTCCCTTTGAGTACACTGTCTTGTGCTTGAAGGCTGTCTAAGTGCACTTTCCACTCCAAGCAGAAGATGGCCTGCTCTTGTTGCTCTTGATGGGGAGGCCCTTAGCAAAAGAGGAGGAAGAAAGAAAAGGGATCCTTTAAGAGGCAGGTGCAGAGTATGGCTCTTTCTTTTGAAAGGCACTTTTTTGGAAAGAGTCTATGGTTTGAACCCTATAAGAGTTTTATTTTGTTAGAAACTCTGCGTGAACAGAAGTAATGTTGCACTACCTGCAAGACTGAGATTTCTATGGAGTAATTTGATGGTTTATGGACTGGCAATGCTATGGAAGGCATCAGGGAAATTGTTTTGAGTAGTCTGATCTATTGCTCTTAAGGCCAGTGGTCTGTGTTTGCTGACCAGATCTGGATGTGCTCTCCTGCCTCTTGTCTGAAGATTAACTTCCAAAGAAGATTCTCTGGGATTACTTGATCTCTCCTGGCCTGGGAAGTAAGGCATCTGTTGTCGCCTCTTTTCTCCTTCCACTCTGCTTTTAATGGGAATATGAGATTCTAGGGGGGAAACATGACATTTAGCTTATCCGTCCATCATCAATACATGATCATTTTACAATTTCAAAATCTGTTACTGCTGTAGCACATAGTGGTTGGAGAAAAGACATTTATGTCTTTGTATGGTCCACAACACAGACATCTAAAGTCATCCCAAACTGGATAACATTCCGTTGGAGAGAAGGTGAAGGAACAAAATTTCTTCTTCACCCTTAAAAATAAAGGGAGGTGAATCACTGAAATGGAACAATTGTGAAAGACAGACTATCTTATAAAATTTGAGTAGGTGATAATATTAGTAGCATCAACATAAAAAGCGTATTCATCAACTGTTCATGTCTGAAGAATTCAGAGGAATTTAAAAGGCTGTGGTGTGCATTTTACCGAGTGTGTTTTTATAATAATGAGTAGAGCAGAGGCATGTAGTGCCCTAAAGTTAGTATAAATTTAGCAAGTCTTGAATTCTTGCAGTGCACACAATGTGAATGAGCACAGCAGCAAATCTTGTAGGAAGAGTTACGCTTATTCGCATAAATGATGCTTGCACATCAGCTGTTATGTTCAGCTTTTCTTTCAGACAGATTTTACATTTTTCTTTGAACACAGTGACTTCTTTTGCAAAACTTCCTTCTATAGAACACAGCACAGCAGCCCTATGGAGCAACACACTTATTGTCTCTTACTACACTGATCAGCATTGATGTTGCCAAGCACAAACTGATCTCCAAAGCAGTATTCCAACTGGGGGGCAGACTGTGACAGGTGAAGGTAGTATTGGAGTGTATCTTGGTATTGTAGTGAAGGAGGAGAAATCTCAATAAAATTTTGTCCTTCCTTCTCCTACCTCTTGTTTTTCTTGGCACTGTCTGATATTTTCCCTTCCTTTCAGAAGTTTTCTTTTTGCTAATCATGGTGGAAGGACTGTAACAGTTAATTGAAACTTCTGTGTAGGTGTGAGGAGAGGTGCCAGAGCTGCAGTCTGGCTAGCAGTACACCTTGTGTGTATGGTGGTGGCAGCCCGTTGATTGTCACCTCCCCAGCCTCCCTTCCTGCTGTGATGCTGGAAGCCAAGCTGAAGCAGGGCTTGCTGGTGGCATGGCTGCAACAGCACTGTTTTTTTCTGGTTAGCCTAGGTTTTCTGGCATGGAAAAGGCAACCACAGGCTTGACCCATGAGGAACAGATTTGATGGAAAGGGTGGGAAAGATTCTCCTACAGAGATCCATGTAGGTGGGATATATAGGGGCTAGGAGGAGGATGGAGAAGGCGATGAGGATACCTATAGGACAGGGACTTTGGGAGGTGCTCTGGTTAGGATGTCAGGAGATGGCTGGGCCATAAGGTAAACTTTGCTGAAACCTGTGGTGCAGGATGTGGAGAAGGGAGAATGGCTTTTCTAGGTATTTCTTTTTAGGATTCATCTTTTACTTTCTTTGTGAATGGTGAACATGCAAGGTTGACTGTCCCACTTTGACTGTGGGAGAGAGCTGGAGAAGGCAGAGGTTTCGATGAAAAAGGATGGAGATGTAAGTGTAGGATGGGTCACTGTTCCTGTGGGTACATCAGAAAAGAACAGGGACAGATCTGAAAAATCAGGGAAGGGCTATTTGAGGTAAGGTTACATTTTTTGTAGTGTTCGTTTAGCGGAGTTGCCACAGCATGTGCTTTGTCTTGTTGCCGGTACCAGTGGCAGCCTTTTCACGTTGATACCTGATGAAACCATCACTGTTGCTATTTGCCCAGAGTACTGATCATTATGCAAAATGATTCACCTCACTGTAGGATCGCAATGTACACGTTTGTACGTTAACATTTTATGATGTGTGAATTATGTTTTATGAGTTTTGGAAGGTGTTTGTGTTTTTAACTCTTCTAGCAAGGATTTACAGTAAACTGTTTACTTTGTAATGTGGTTGTCTTTGTTCTGCACAGGTGCTTGAGTTGGTGCTGGAGAACTTCGTTTATCCCTGGTACAGGTATGAGCTTTACCTAAAAGTTACTATTTTCAAATATCATAAATATCTGTCAAATTGTTTAAGAAATAGTAACCCAAAAAGAAACATATTTGTTTCTTAAATTTAAAGCATACTTTTAAGGCTACAGTTTCATAATTTTATTGCCTCTTAGCAGAGTAGAACAGCTCTTTTAGTAATTTAGACACAATAGAGGTGGTTCTGAAATTGATATTGCATCCTAAACCCACTTTCAGATTATTAATTTTATATGTTAATTTTCTAATAACCCTTACTTGGAAGTACATATGGCTTAATTAAAACCAATGGAAAAACTCAAAGACCTCCAGAAATTTATTTCTAGATTAGAAGCATACTGATCTTTGATATTACTTTTTTAAAAAAGTCACTTTACTGTGTTTTAAAATAAAAATTCCACTTTTAATATAGAAAAGGTATTCTGAATACATGTTGTGGCCCCCTTATTGCAGAGCATTTGTTCATTTGCTGAGTTTTAAGGCTGAGAGTGGTAATGCTGACCTGAATAGAGCAGTACTGTGTAAATAACTTAAACATAGTGTATGAAGAAAAGACTATGGCTCATTCTTTTTTCTTTTATTTTGCCTTGCACTTTTATATATTAATTAGTGCTTCAGAGTACTTTGTAAGAAGATATTAAAAATTTTGTAATTGTTTATGCTGGCATTAGTGTGTTAAAACAACATTTTGCCTCAATTCTGAATTTGACTTTTTCATTGGATGGAAGTGTTCACGTTTGTGCTAAAAGAAATTTATACATTTTCCATTTACACTGGGGTTTTTTTCCTGTCTCTCTGGGATCTAAATTTTTCTGGGCAGACTTGTTTGCCTGCTTGGTATTTAATTGTGGTTGATACCTTCATGTTTCACATTTGTCTTTCTGTGATGAATACTGAAATATAAAGCTTAACTGCTTATGCAAACAGCAGAGGGAGCTTTAGCACCGTGTACTGTGAGTGAACAAGTTGGAAAACACAAGGTTTTCACTGTCAAATAGAGAAAGCCAGAGCATGTTCTATTGAGCTGTTTGATAAAGAAAAAAAGTGAGGGAAGCATCTTCTGTATTTCATAGTTTGAAATTAGATAGGATTTTTTGGCAAGCGGAAGGCGTCTTCAATATCTTTGTTTTGGACTGACAAGGAAACTTGGACTCCACATATTACCTTGCTGACACCAAAGGTGGTGGAATTCTGAAATACATCGGATGGTGGGGATAGTAATTTGCATAGCTAGAAGTGCAGTGCAGAATATACTCAGTATGGAGCCAGCCAGGCAGCTGCATCTTGCACCCTGGTGAGCTGTGTAGGTGTTCCTGCACTGTCTTTAGTTTTAAAGAGCTGCACCTCTGGATTTTGAGCTAGCTCTGTAAATTCACACCATGCTGACCAGACCTATATAAGCTTTCCATGAGCCTGGAGTTCAGCGAGCTGTGGTGCAGTGGGATCTGAGTAGTTCTGCAGGAAACAACTTGGTCCCGAAAGACTTACTAGTTCCAGCTTAAGACAGGGGTGTCCAACTCATTTTCACCGAGGGCCACATCAGCCTTGCGGTTGCCTTCAAAGGGCCAAATGTCATTTTAGGACTGTATAATGTAACTACTCCTGCATTTAAGAGTAGTGGCTTAAGAGTAGTAATGTCAGACCTGGTCTCATTCCCTCTAGACATCAAGGTGTTTCTGTGCTTTCCTGTATTTCCAGCAGCAGTCGTGCAGGGAGGCCAGAGCTGTGTCTGTGTGCAGCTGTTTGAGGTCTGTCTCACTGAGCACGTTAGTTCTGACTTCTTCTACTTGGGTGTACTTACACTGTTTGTGTAGCTCAGCTCACCTGAGAGAAAGGACTTCTGCATTCATGAAAAGTTTTTTCTGAGCTAACAAACCTCACTGACTCCGGTTAATTCTTCATAGAGCCAAAGCAGAAGCCTTTACATCCAGACTACCCTTACTTAGCAGTGTGGGTAACAAACAGCAGGCAATTCAGACTTGCCAGACTAGGTTGGTGAAACAGTTTGCTGCTTTGCCTGGCAGAAACATCTGGGCATAATTCCTTACGCTAGCCACCCCCCTTTCAAGTGAATGGATTTGTACAGAAGCTACCTCTCTTTTTTTTTTTCTTCTTTTTTTTTCTCTATTTTATTTTTCGTGTTCTGCCAGCAGATGCAACTTGCAGCACCTTGCGTACTCTGGACATTAGAGAGGTAACATGATGTATCTTGCTCAGAAGCCTGGGCAGCGTAACACTTACCAGAAATGTATGTTGCAAGATAAAATAATAGATTTATTGCTCAGGAAATGAAGTGCTGTAAACAGGGAAAAGCTGTGTTTCATGTTTCATTAATAAACTGTGGAAGAATTTGTAATATTTTATTAACAGGTATTTAGAGACAAACATCCCTAAACTTTGGTGAGTTTAGAGGACTAAAGATTAGTACTTAAAATTCAGTGAAAATAAGTAGTTAGTCCTATGTGCAATTTGTTTGGTATTTTTCAAAGTATTTCTGTTGGTTATATTTAAATATTTGGTTTTTAAGAATTATTTCAACTGTAGGAGAAGAATAGAGCATAGCTGTAAGTAATCCAAGTTTGTAGAGCTGCAAAACACTGATTTGAGTCTATTACTTATGCTGTATCCTGTGCAATAAAACTGTGTAATATTTTGCTTATATAATACAAACCTCATTTTAAGTAGGAGAGTTTAAAGTTTGAATGAGTCACCATGCTTACTGAATTTTTTTAGTCATTGGTGCTACTGCTACTCCGGTTCTCTCAAATTAGATCAGAATCCAGTAATTACCACATTTTTGTAATACATTACTATGAAAACATTTTTTTTGATAGTGACTAAAACCAGTGTTTTCACATATGTAGCTGCTTCTATCTTAAATGCAAATAATGCAAGAAAAAAATCAGGATATTTGTTGAGTTACAAACCATAGCTTTACAGTTTTATCAGCTTGTAACTTGTTTTCTTCATCTTTTTGATGGGATTTCATAAGAATAATTGGCAACACAAAGGAAAAAAATCACTTTGGTATTTGTATATGGTTTTCATTTATGAGTAGATCCCATAAGACTTTGCATGCAATAGCAGTTGGGTGTATCTCTTTTCAGACATTGGACAAGGTAACTGTTTATAATTAATGGACTGAGTCTTTTCCTTTAGCAAATATCTCCATTATACTGATAGTTGTGTTTTTAAGTTTTTCCTCAAATTCTGGGAAAACGCAGCCAATTTTTGAAATGTTTCCAAGTGAATTATTTGAACCTTTTGCTGTGTCACTAAAGATTTGAGACTTTACATGTTCTTGATGTTGTTGTTTTTTGGTTTTTTTACCAATCTTCAGTCTGCTGGTGATTAAAAGAACGTCTCTGCAAACCTATAGCACGTTGTGAAAGTACGTGGCATAAAGTTATGTCCAAGTAGAACTAGCCAAGAAACTGGTTATCCAAGTGTCAATAAAATAACTTCTTGGTCCAAATTACTTCATGTCTGTCAAATACTAGTAATACAGCCATGCAATTTGTTTGCTAATCACTTGGCTTCCCTTGTCACTGGGGGTATTTGTTAACCATATTGTTTCCAAAATGTCAGCTGCTGATCTTAAAACAAATCAAACCTTCTCCTACAGTGTTCTTATCTGCGTATGATGAGCTGTTGGAGGATGGTTGTATTCCTTATGCCTGGCTGCTTTCTTTGAGGTGCTTTTTCATGCAATTAGTTGCAGACTTTTGACCATCAGGTCACCAGTATCTGTACCAGTTCAACATGCGTTTGAATGCCATATAACCTAGCTTTAAAAAATGTGATGCTTAATAACATAAAATGATGTTATAAACATAACATTTTCATTTTTCAAATATACTGTTGTTGCTTGTACTGATTTTTTTTTTTTTAATGCAAATAATGTTTGCATTTACTACGTATGCAAACTTATTTATTACCAGAAACGGTGATGGCTTTTACATATGGTCATTGGCTAAGGCAGAACGTAACTTTATTTGTTGTGTCATTATTCAGCTATTACAATTCAGTTTCACCAGTATCTTTAGTCATACTGTAAGATCCATATATGCTTAAGTGCTGGTAGATGTTTATTCTTTCTGTTGCATTTTGTGGAATGCTGCTATCGAGTTCTCTTTGTGCACTCAGTTTAGTTACAGTTTGTGTGTCTAAGACTTAGCATATTTCCCATTTTCATTCAGGTTCCCAAAAAAGACATGGAGTTAGATATTTTTCTTCATTAACCAACTTCAAGTATTTTTACTGTGACTTTTCACTGAACATGCTTTATTGAGGCAGATGAAAACTGGCAAGCCAGATGAAAATTTAGATGATATTTTGACATTGTGATTTGGGAATCTGTTTAAATTTCTCTTTATTTCTTTATTTCCAAGCAGAAACCATGTTAAATAATTTCAGTTCTGTTCCAAGTGGCTATAGATTGAGGTTCTTGTTTTGTTTTCTTGTAATTGATGGTTTCACATTTCACATTACATCAAAAATAGACCAACTTTTAAAAAATAAGTTCTGTCATTGTTGGTTTCCTGTGCTGTGCTTTCTTTTATCTTCTAGGAGATGTCAGTCTCTGTTTAGACCAGAAATAGGCCCAATTTTATATCTAAGAAAAGATAATATTATTGTATTATATGGCTTCTAAGTATTATAACTTGTTGAGAAAATACCTATGAAAGTTTTCTGTTGGAAGAAGCTGAGCTGAAATTCAAGAGATGTACCTACTTAATTAAGAGCTACACAAGAAACTACCAATTTTATAGTAAAACTTAAAGAAAAGAGGTTAACAAAGCCAAATTTATACTAAACCAGAAGAAAATTATTGGAAGTCTTGGCATATAGAAGGTCTTGTAGTATGCAGTGCAGAAAATCCAATTTTGACTAGCTTGACTGGGTTATCTGCTTGCTCTTATTCCAGCGGCTTTACCAGTATTAATTCAGTTTCACTTCATGCTGCTGAACTTGAAATCATTCACGTATGTGGAAACTAAGTTAGATTTTACACAGTCAAAATCATGCAGACAGTGTATTAGAACAAGAATTGGTGTTTAATTCCGTTTCACTGACATATTTCTTAAATCATTGTTGTGTGCACAAACATAGTGGGATTGCTGTGTATTTTACTCTAATAGAAGACTGCTTACTCTCTGCCCACACTTGGTAGCTTTCATTTCAGTTAATACCAGTTGAAGTGTCACAGTTGAATATTTTTATTCCAGCTTTTACTAGTGCCAAATATATTGTCCTTCAATTAATATAAATGTGTTTTATTCTCTTTTCTTCCATGACATGCTTTACCACACTGCAGGAATATTACTGATGATGAATCCTCAGTGGATGAACTGAGAGGCACACTGCGTTTTTTTGCATCTGTATTAGTTCGAAGAATTCACAAGGTAAGGTGACATAAAGGTATTAACATTTTTTTTCCATCAGAAATAACTGATATCCATCTGTAGCAAGTTCTTTATTTTTTTTTTTTTTAAATGGTGATTCCAAATTCAGTCTTACAGAGAGTGTGGGCTGATTCTATCTAAGTTTCTTCTTTGTGTTATCTCTTCCCTCATTCTGGAGCTGATTCCATTCCTGGTTATAAACCATATTTGAAGATTCACCATAGGAAGTGTTCAGTATCAGGTTGGATGGGGCTCTCAGCAACCTGATGTAGTTGAAGATGTCCCTGTTCAATTCAGGGGGCTGGACTAGGTGACCTTTGAAGGTCCCTTCCAACCCAAACCATTCTGTGATACTTGCAGACAGATATATTTTTTTTACACTAGTGCAAGGCATTATTAAAACCGTTGAATGATCTTTTAGTGACTTAATCCAAGTGGAAACAGTTTTGAGAATTCTTGAAAAAGAACCATTAGAGAATGGTTAGCGGTGTACCTGTCTCATAGCTTCTGTTTGCTTGACTCTTTTAAATGAAGACAAGGTCCTTACGTTGTCTGTAAAGAATAGACTGTCATTAAATGAATAGCTTACTATAAGAGTTGAAACAGGTGTGGTTCTTAAATTAATGTAGCTCTTAAGAACCATTCAGAAGACTAAAGGTTTAATTTTTTTATTCGCTGTGTTTAATCTATTAGCACATATACTCTTTTTCTGTTAAAGTGCTTCAAGCCTGTTTTACAGGAACTGCTTCTCACTTTCTGGCTCTTCTAAGCAGGAATAGTTACTAACTTGGTTTCCAGATTTATTCTGTGCTGGCCCCTCTGTTGGAACAACTACCATGAGTATGTGTCTTTTTTCCCCTCCTTTGTAACAGCAGTATTTCCTGAGCTAGAAGTTGTACGTGTACTGTATCATGGCTGATTAACAGCCTGATTCTGTCCTTGTTATATATCGAATCCAGATGACTTTCTTGTTTACTCTAGCTCAAGCATGTTGCTTTTTAAAGTGAACATGGGGGAAGATTACGAAATGTCTGTATAGTGCAGATGTTATATGGAGGTTTGAAAGTGGGGAAGATCTTTCAAAGTGGAAATATAGAGCAAGGTCTTAAATTTTAATTTGGGATTGTAATACATGCAGGTGTTAGTTGCATTGTTCATAGATCCATTGTTGATTCAGAAAATGATGATGTCTCCTCTGTTGATCACGTAACAAGGATTAATCATGTTAGTTAAGCTATGACATCCTTAAGTAGAGTGTTAATTTATCATATCTGCCTCTGACAGCAGTAGAGTAAATGTAATATCTTAAATTCTGTGTATATGGGTAGACAATATGTGCAACAAAAAAATTTTGTACCAGTATTAAGCATTGTGAGAGGAACTACAAAATAAAGGTCATCACAGAAAGGCATTTCTCATTACAAATGTGTAGATTTATTTGTATCTATAATATAATGTATTTTGTGTCCTTGTGTGAAGTGGTACAGGTATCTCAAGCAAAAATATGCTCATAGTAGCTTTGTGTTTTGGAACAAAATTGAAACTTGGCATGCTCAGTCATGCAGGGGAGCACCATGTCTCATGCTATGCTATATTTCTCAGCTCATACTTTTTTTTTTTCCTACTGAACAGTTGTTTCTGTGTGCACACACCCACATACAGATTCAGACAGCCTCAATTAATGGTTGTGATGCATATACTACTGAAAATGTTGTACATAGGAATCAGAGTTGATATGCAAGTTACAAATAAAATACGAACTTTTTTCATCCTAGAAATCCTAATTTAAAACTGCAGTAATTAGCTGAAAAGGGTTATGACAGAATATTTTATAGCCTTTCAGCTCTGACGTAGTGTCCTTTATAACCTCATTTGAGGAGGAATTCATCACTGATTGTGAAATAAAATTATCATATGCCTCATATGCCTTTGCCAAACAGCTGTACTTTGGATTTGGATTTTTTATTAAATGCTTGAAAACAATAGTTCTGGCTAATAGAGATAACATTTTTAGATTCAGGAACTACTATGTATAAATAAAAACAGACTTTTTTTCCTTTTTTTTTTTTTTTTTTCTTTTTTGAGGATATATCTTTATACTTTTTTTGCCAAAGAACCTTCAGCTTTTGAATTAAGACTTAAAATTAGTAATTGCTTCAGTGAAAAGAGTTCCTTTGTTTTCTATTTAAGGCTACCTAGGAGGATTTTTTGAGGCATGGTTGTTGAACAAAGAAACAAGCACTTCAGACCAGTCAGCTCTGAAGTATATGCTGAAATAATTATCTTTCTCTTTTTTTTTTTTTTTTTTTAATCTGGATTTTTCTTGTTGTGGCCGTTTCTGGGTTGGTTATGGGCTTTAAAGGGAAAGTGGTGTGGTGTACATTGAAATCTGGTTGAAATTTTTAAGATGGAAGAAAGTGATTACCTGCCTTTACTTGATGTTCTTTAGATTGTATCTAGGACACTGCATTCTGGTTTGGGCTCCCCACTACAAAAGAGACATTGATAGAGTGGAGGAGCTTCAACCAGGAGGCCACCAAGATGGTTTGGGCTTGAGCATTTGACCCATGAGGAGGTGGCTCTTCGTCTCAGGAGGTTTTTAACACCAGGGTGGATACAGCCCTGAGCACCCTAATCTGAGTCTGCTCTGAGCAGGAGGTTGTGCTAAGACATCCTGAGGGTCCATTTGTGCCTGAATTGTTCTATAACTCTTCTTTCATTTTTATAGCCACCAAAGAAAGTATAAACGCAGGACTCTCTTAATCCCTGATTAAATCATCCATAGTTTTTCATAGAATCATAGAATGCTAGGGATTGGAAGGGACCTCGAAAGATCATCTAGTCCAGTCCCCCTGCTGGAACAGGAACACCTAGATGAGGCTACACAGGAACGTGTCCAGGCAGGTTTTGAATGTCTTCAGAGTAGGAGACTCCACAACCCGCCCTGGGCAGCCTGTTCCAGTGCTTTGGCACCCTCACTGAGAAGTTGTTTCTTCTCAAGTTTAAGTGGAACCTCTTATGTTCCAGTTTAAACCCATTACCCCTTGTCCTACCGTTGATTGTCACTGAGAAGAGCCTGGCTCCATTCTCATGACACTCACCCTTTACATATTTATAAAATATAATAAGGTCACCCCTCAGCCTCCTCTTCTCCAAACTAAAGAGACCCAGCTCCCTCAGCCTTTCTTCATAAGGGCGATGCTCCACTCCCTTAATCATCTTTGTTGCCCTACGCTGGACTCTCTCCAGCAGTTCCCTGTCCTTCTTGAACTGAGGAGCCCAGAACTGGACACAGTATTCCAGGTGTGGTCTCACCAGGGCAGAATAGAGAGGAAGGAGAACCTCTCTCGATCTACTAACCACCCCCGTACTAATACACCCCAGGATGCCATTGGTCTTCTTGGCCACAAGGGCACAGTGCTGGCTCATGGTCATCCTGCTGTTCACCAGGATCCCCAGGTCCCTTTCCCCTACACTGCTCTCTAATGGATCATTCCCCAACTTATACTGGAACCTGGGGTCGTTCCTGCCCAGATGCAAGACTCTACATTTGCCCTTGTTATATTTCATTAAATTTTTCCCTGCCCAGCTCTCCAGCCTGTCCAGGTCCCTCTGGATGGCAGCACAGCCTTCTGGTGTGTCAGCCACTCCTCCCAGCTTAGTGTCATCAGCAAACTTGCTGATAGTACACTCTATTCCCTCATCCAAGTCATTGATGAATATATTGAACAGTACTGGCCGCAGCACTGACCCCTGGGGCACTCCACTAGATACAGGACCCCAACTGGACTCCGCCCCATTGACCACGACTCTCTGGCTTCTTTCATTCAGCCAGTTCACAGTCCACCTCACTACCCGATCATCCAGACCGCACTTCCTCAGCTTAGCTATGAGAATGCTGTGGGAGACTGTGTCAAATGCTTTGTTTTTGTTCAGCTTATGATCATCTGGTAGTGTTGTTGGCACTTAATAGTGGTCTTGACTCAGTAACTCAGATTTTCTTGTGGTTCTGCCATCATCTGTGACATTTTTTCTGCACATATATAGAGAAGAGGGTGTCACTTTACTTTTTAGTGCTCGAGGACGTGATTGCTGAGGGTTGAGGTATACAAGCACTAGAAGCAGAGCATAGTGAACCTGCTTTTGGTGGTGGTCAAATCTTCACGTAGAAGTAGGCTTTGCACACTGTGACTTAGAAATCAAGCTGTATTACTATAGTTATTGCAATAGAAGAATCATAATGGGAACAAACTGACAATAAATGTGTTAACAGTATTGTTTATAGCATTTATTTCTACATGATGTTGTATGCTTTGCCCAGAAGAATGAGCATACTGTCAGTTCATCTGGAGAATTCATGGGTTGTTTCTTAAGGGTTCATTTCATGGTTAGAATGGGGACATATAAATAAATTAATACATTTGATTGTTGTTGTCTGTAATAAATTTTGGGAAAAAAAAAACCACTAGAACAATTCCGGTTTTTATTTTAAAACTATTCTGTAGGTGGATATTCCAACTGTTGTGACAAAGAAAATGCTCAAGGCAGCAATGAAACACATTGAAGTGATAGCCAAGGCTCGGCAGAAAGGTAAAGAATGACTATGTGGTCAGTTTCAAAGTGCTAGTGAAAATGTTACTTTTTGAATGTTTCTTATTATACTTGCTAAATCTTTTCATCTTCCCTGCCTTGTCTTTAAAAAAGAAAAAAAATAGTGATCCTTTTGCTTATTTCTTCTGGAGGATGCAAAGACAAGTAGGGAAAATGTTACAGTACAAATAATCTTTGAGTTTTTATTTTTTGTTTCCCCACATTGAAAACGCTACATTTCTGTCTCTGTATGGTAAACGGGAATGTGATTTTTTTTTTTTTGTCTGTTCAGAGCAATCAGGATCCTTTAGCAATGCTTCTTGAAGTTTTTCCTCGGTATTCCAGATGACCAGTTATAAATGAAAGGTTTTGTATGTCTCTGCACTGTACTATAACTCTTATAGCTAGAATCATTTCACATCTGTACACTAATATGAGCAGTTAATGGAGTTTTTCAGTATGTTGAAAAGTTAGGCTTATGTTTATAAGCCATGGAGAGACTTTGAGCAGTAGCATGTGTGATTATTATCCAAATATCTTCACAAGTCTAATGTAGAAATTGTATTAGAATTCCCCATTGAATGAATATTTAGAAAATAGTACACTCACTGTTGGAAAATAGTTATCTTTATTTTTTTCAGCGGCTGTGTTCCACAATGCTGTATCTACTAAATGTGGTTTCATTCAACTTTTAAGCATAGACGTTTACTTTCACGGGAATCATGAACTTCTCTTCATTTCCTCAAAATGTCTGCTTGATATCCATAAATATATGCTGTTAGTCCTGTGAGCAGTTTAGTATGAATAACATGAATAAGCAGACACAGTGTGATCATGTTAGATGGTTTTCATGGCACAGTAAGAACTTCAAGATACTAGATATTCTTGCAGTGCTATTTTTGCCAAATTTCATATTTCCTTTGATTTCTACTAGGGAGTTGGAAACACTTTTTTCAGCAGCAAAGAAATATATTTTAGATTAACGGTATTGAAAATATAGCCATTTTCTTTGGTGTTTTAAAGGAAGAGACTCATTCTCTGAGGGTGGATATGTGAAGTAGCCACTGAAAATTACTTTTAGTAGCACCTTCTACTAAATGTGGCTAAACCAGCCACCTTAATACATGGTTTAGAGGCAGCTTTCAGACCTTGCTTTGATTGCTAGTTGAGCCTCGCCTTTTCTATTTATTTTCAAAATCATTTTTCAAATGACTGCTTTAGGGAGCATTTCCTTTTTTCCTTCTCTTTTTACCTTTATGTCTATTAGTAATTTCTCACTTTTTGCACAGACACCTCCATGATTCGTTACCTGTTCTTGCCAGAGAGCACATTCCTCCTCTCTGCTGTTAGTAACACCAACTAGGCAGATTTCTCAGGCAATATACATTCCTGCATCCCCCATATCAGCTGATACTGCTTGTGGTTCTTGATTCTGAAGGACAAGCTAGCAAGCTTCTGCACTAAATTCAATATACTGGAAATAAACTTCAGCCTTCTAGATAACAGGTACATGTTATGTACCTGAATGGTGTGATTCTTGGCAGGAGGCTGTGCTGGATTGCTAATGTAGCTGGTCATGATTTGTTATAGCTCAGCTCTTGCCTTGGACGTGGTTTAAAGGAATATGACATTGTTGCTTCTAATTAATATGTATAGTTTTTAGCCTGATAAAGCAGGTGTTCTTTCATCTCCATACAGCTACTTCAAAGAGGCAGCGCGCTTGCAGATCCCCATGCTGGTTTTGGTTTGATTTAAGATGTGCTTTAATTATATGTTCCTGCATGTTTGTTTCTAAATGTTCTAAGAAGGAACAGATACATGAGGATTGAAAAAAAGTTTAAGTTTATGCTGATTTCAAATTGTGTAGTAGGCAAGTCAATAGGTAGAAGCCCGATAAATGGGAGACCATGAAGGACATCAGGAAAAAAGCAAGAGATGCAGACTTTGGGCAATGCAGGTTTTTTTAGAAGAATCAAGCTGTTGCATTCTTCAATAATCATAAATGAGAAAACATTCTGGAAGCCCTGCAAACTGCAATTGTTTGGCGAAGGAGTTCTTAGTGTGAGGTTTTATTTTTACATAGCTGGACTTCGAAGTCTAAGCCAAGGTTCTTTTGTAAAGTTTCAATGCTGTATCCCTTTGGCAGTTGTTTATGTACTAAAAGTATTAACTTTTTAGCTGAAATGGAAAGCAGTCACCTTGTATTTCACAGTAAGAAAAAGGTGAAACAACTCGTAATACTGTTTTTTACTTGCAGTAAAAAATGCAGAATTTTTACAGCAAGCTGCTTTAGAAGAATATGGACCAGAACTCCATGTTGCTTTGAGAAGCCGAAGAGATGAACTTCACTACTTAAGAAAACTTACCGAACTTCTTTTTCCTTATATTTTGCCCCCGAAGTCAACAGAGTGCAGGTATAGAAATTATTCAAAATTGTCTTCTTTCAAGTATCTGCGTACTATGTAGTATGATAATCTTGGGGAGTGAAAGAATGAACTCCAAAGTCATCTTCTTTATGCCTTTGCTTATGAGCTCTTTGATTGGTCTTAAAAATATTCTAGCACACTTAAGGTATTAAAGGTTTTAATTAAATACTAAAATATTTCCCAATACAATACAATGACATTGAAAACTTCACTTAGGAAATCTTGCAATCTAGTATTAGTTCTTATTATTTTTTTTTTCCCCCTTGAATTTTCAGATCCCTGGCTCTTCTGATAAGAGAGATTTTGCCTGGTTCTGTTTTCCTTCCCTCAATGGATTTCTTAGCTGATCCTGTAAGACTCTGGAGCACAGGAGTAATCTTAATTTATTCAGTATTTCTGTTTTCCTACTAAGTATGTTGTGGTAAAGCAAATGATGCACAATGACTTACTTGCTGCGCATTTTGACCAGCTAAAAGAAAAAAGAAATATTGTGGCCAGTGTTTTTATTTCTTCATTTTAACTGGTTTGAGTGCTTAACTGACTGAACTGCCTAAAATACGGTATTGGCATTATCATTTAAGAATACACTTTTAATGAAGGACTACAACTCCTGTGAAGTGGGAGAATGCTGTGCTAGTATATGCACCTTCAATTAACTATAATTACATTTAGACAAGAGTTCAATTAATTGAACTCTAGCTGTATGTATCTTTATAGTAGTGTAAGTAAACGAGCCTCTTTTGCAGCTGTATTGAAATCAGTTCTTTTATCCTTAATTCTGCAAATAAGAGGGCATTTATTTCTCAAGGTGGAAGACCGCCATCTTTGGTTTTATTTATGCATGTATTTTAGTAGGCAAAATAGCAGTACTTTTGAAGGTATCACCTAGCTGCAAGCAGAAAGCACTGTAGCTGTGTAAGGATCAGGAGTTCATTAGAACTGCACTAACAGTAAAAATTGTAGAGCTTTCCTACACTGTGTAAAGAATGTTTCTGTGCAGGTCTTTTCAGAAATTCCCTGACTTGTAGATACTTGAACCTTTTACTTCGGTAAAGGTTAATTCTCACGTGTTGCCAGGCTTTGGTGGGTTTTTTTTAAGTATTAATATATTCACAGGTTTGAACTTGGGCACAACGTAGAGTAGGGAAATGATTTTTGTTTAACGTGTTGAGTTTCTTTAATAGTAATTTTGTGTTGTATTTTTCTGCAGGACACTGTCAATCGTTTGCTGCTGATCTTCATTGATGATAGTCCAGTGAGTACCGACAAGGTTAAAACAGTAGCAGTTCACCCATTAAGGAAGCTTTCTTACCCAGTTGTCTCTTGTAATTTTTTCTGCAGCCTGAGAAAGCGACTGAACCTACTTCTTCTTTGGTTCCATTTCTTCAGAAATTTGCAGAGCCAAGAAATAAGAAACCATCTGTAAGCAAAGGCAACATTTATTTCCTTTCCTGTTTTGAATGAGTGTTTTACTTTACCTGCTGTTTTGTTCTAAAGCTCTTTGCATTATTTATGTACTCACTAAAAGTTGAAGAATTGGCTGACTGCATTTTTAACATACTAAGGTCCTGAAACTGGAGCTAAAGGAGATCAGAGATCAGCAAGACCTTTTGTTTTGGTTTATGAACTTCCTGAAACAGGAAGGGGCCGTCCACGTGCTGCAGTTCTGCCTGACTGTAGGTAAGATTGCACACATGTGCTTGAGGTATATTTGATGATCTCTAAAAGCTTTAGGCATTTGCATGTTGAAGTTAATATTCCTTCTCAGAACTAGGCAGCATTGTGAAGCAAGAGTTTACTGTTCAGGGTCCGTGTTCCCTTGCTTTAATGTGTCTTGATTCTTAAATGCTGATCTTGGCAATGTTAATGTCAGCATGGGCCGTGGGTCTGAGTTGTATTTCTGTTTGTTGATAAAGGTTAGACATTTTAAAATAGAATAGTTGTATAAGAAAGAAGTTCCAGCCACTGATACAAAGTACAACTGCCTTTTTTTTTAATATGTGGTTACCAAAATGAGCTATTCATCATTAAAAGCTTCTCATGTTCTTTTAGCTTTAAAATTCTGACTTCTGTAGAGAATGGAAACGTAACAGGAGCATTAGAGGTTTTGAAACCTTCTATTCAGTAACGTCTGCCTTGGTTATGAAGCTGCATTTGGGTTTACTATTGCACAAGTGTTGTTTGAAAAGCTGCTGCTTTCCAAATATATGTTTTTCTGTGAAGTTCATGTAAGTTAGGGTGGTTTATTTCAAGTTTTTTTGGGCAACTAGTAGTAAATTACTGGCTTACCAAAATAATGTGGGTTTTGTATTTAGTAAACAAGTATTTCCATGTTGCATAGGAAATGATGGGTGTATCTTAATATCCCAAGCCCACACATACATACTTGAGGAAGATGTGTAATTACATTAGACTGATTTTATTTCATAAAATACTGCGAAAATAATTAATCATTACATAAGAGAAATATAAATAATCCCTGTGCATGCCGCTTGTGTGCTCATGATCCTTGCAAACGTATTGTCTTTTTGTAAGAAAAACACCTCTCCTTACCAAATAAACAATGAAGTGTTACCTTTTCAGTGCTAGTGGTACCTGCAGGGCATTCTAAGCTGACCCTTCTGGAGCTGCTTCCTCAAGCAGGAAGGTTACTCAAATTGTGGCTTTTGCCCATGATCAGTCTCTTTTTCTGGGTAAACCTCAGTATTTTCTTCCTTCTGAACTTTTCTTGCATTCCCACAGGTGGCAAATCTGTATATTAGTTTATAAAACAAAGAATGAGATTTAGGTCTCTAAAGTTATGTTGTCCTATACTCTCTACTGTAGGTGGTTCTGCACATTATAGAAATATTTGGGATAAGAAGCACTTACTGGGGAAAATAAACCAAAAAAAAAGCCCAGATGGGTCTTGTTAGACTTTTCTCTTAAGAAGTTTGGATTTTGTTTATTAATTGAAAAATGAATCAAACACTATGTTGTTTTCCCTTTTTCTGGCCACTAGTCATGCTGTTAATGGGATGGGCCAATAAATCAAGTGGGATTGCACAACAATTGTGCTGAATAGAATATTTATTTTGTTAGGGAAACTTCATTTTCAAATTAGTCTGATATTAAAGATATTATGGTGGGTTGGGTGTTAGGAGTTAAAGAACAGCAGATGACTGGTGTAAAGAGCTGTTATGTACCTGTGTGTGTTTAGCATAAACTGGAAATCATGCTGAAAGAAAGCTACCATTTATAATATGGTAGTTTAGGGAGGAAAAAAAAATCTGATTCATTCTTCTGGCAGGAACAACTACATGGATTTATTCTTACTGTGATAAGGTATAGTTAGTTTTAATTGCAATAGGTATTTTTAGTGATCATTTTAATGATCAGATCTGAATTATAGTTGATTAGAAGTCAGCTGTCTTATTACCTGAGATTTTGAGATGTGTTCTATTTCTATTCATTGAAAAGTTTTAAAAATTACTATATCTTCTGTGAAATGAGTTGGTGTTATAGGTTGCTTCATTTTCTTTCCTTCTCAGAGGAATTCAATGACCGAATTTTGCGACCAGAACTATCAGATACTGAAAAGATGTCTCTTCATGAGGAAGTACAGAAAATTTACAAAACTTATTGTTTGGATGAAAGCATTGACAAAATTAGATTTGACCCTTTTATTGTGGAGGAGATTCAAAGAAGTAAGTTTGAATTTGAAAGGAATAATTTACACTGGAATTTAAACAGTATTCAGTAATAAAGTGAAAACTAATTCATCTAAATATGATCAATCGTTACTTGTGTCATAGTTTTAAAAATTGTTGCCCCCTCCTGTATTGTGCTTAAGCCTTGTTTTGTCAGTTTATTTGTATTTTTTATTTGTCAGAGTAGCTTGCAAAAGAATCACAAACTAAGACCAGTAAAAAATTATATATGCTCATATTTTTTTTTTATATTTATAATTTTTTTATAGTTGCTGAAGGTCCATATACGGATGTTGTGAAACTTCAGACTATGAGGTGTCTTTTTGAAGCTTACGAGCACGTACTTTCTCTACTTGAGAATGTCTTTACTCCTATGTTCTGTCATAGTGATGAGGTAAGTGTGAAAGACCTGAATAGCAATCTTAAAGGAAGATTGTATTTTTTAGAATACGCTATTTACAATGGAACTGAAAAATATGTATTCATATGTATTCATTTTCTGCTTTTGTTAGCATGCTAGGGCTGGACCAATATCAGTAAGAAAACTGAATTTCATCTCGTTCAACACAGCAGCAACAAAATAAAAAAATAAACACACTTCATTTTTTGGTGTAACAGTTTATGTATATCAGTGCTATTACAAAATCCTCCCCATCCCTTCTCTTTAAGACTGTAAATTTGGTGCAAAAGTAATCGGCATGATAGACATAAAACACTATTAAGAATCTTTTTATTTACTTTTTTAGAATATAATGGTACTTAAAGAAGATCCAAAGGTTGTATTTAGGTACCTTCAGCATCGTACATTCCAGCAGCTAAAAGTCAGGTGTCTGTTTTCAGGAAGGTCGTTCAAAGCATTTGACCATTATTGTATGGTTGGGTTCTGAATGTATGTTTAAAAACAGAATCCCCACACTGGGCTGATAGCTGCCTAAAGCCTTCTAATAGGGAAACACTGTAAACGCAGGGTTGAGTTTGAATTGTTGTCCCTTTTAGAGTTAGTGTGTGTAAATCAGGTTGTGTGTTAAGCTGCTCACTTTTATTTTAGGCAGAATATATTGACTTGTCCTGGGAATGGGTAGTTACTTACTTTGTATTGTTCTTAATAAAGTCTGTTTCTCAAGGATGGTCATCTTTCCCATAATAGCCATAATACCTCAAATGCTTGAGATTTTAACAAGGAGGAGATGTAGATTTTAGTGCTTAACTTTACTTTTATTTCTGTTTTGTTTTTTAATCCCAGGAGTATGTAAAGTGAAATAAGTAATCCTGGGAGCATGCATTGCAAATTTAGTCTGTCCTTTTCCAGATGAATATTCTAACTGCTAGATTATGATCATCTTGCCTTTTACTTCTGTTCTTGTTTCCTGAATTCTGCAATGTTGTTGCCCTTACCTTAGTCCAGTGTTTTCTTTGATACCTTATTTGTCTGTTATAGTACTTCAGACACCTTTTAAGAGGAGCAGAGTCACCAACATGCAATTCAAAGTTTAACAGGTAGGTATGGTAGAATCTTTAAGTGTTTTTCTTTGGTTTTTAGTTTAAAACATCAAAATATTAAACCATAGGAATTCTCCTACTGCCTTATACTAATTTGACTAAATTTTTAGCTCTACTTTTTTTTTGTTTTAAATGGACGAATTACGTACTGAAGGAGCAGACAATATTATGCAAGGTGTCCCTTCACTTTGAAGTGTTTTACATTGAAGAATTTAAAATGTAATTTAGACCTCAACATTTGAGAAGGGAAAAGGGAAAAATAAACATACAATAAGAATAAGATAACATAGAAATAAAGTGGTGATTTAGTTGACTGTATATACAAATACCATTTTGTTGGTGCAAAGCTGGGTCTTCCTGGATTTCAGATCTTACAGGGTCAGGTGCAGTGTACCCTCTGTCTACCCCACCTGGTCACGCAATGAGAATCTCTTATTGTGACAACGAGGATGTCAAGTGTGTCTTCTGTCTCCCAACTCTCCCTATTCAGTGCAGAAATACAGTATCACAAGCCTTGATTTTGGGTTTGGGCTATATACTTACAAACAACCCTTGGGTGCCTTAGGGTCTGCAGAGGAGGAGAGGAGCGTGTCCTGTGGTATGGATGAGCAATCTTCCGCTGTGGGGTTGGGCTGACTAAGCTTAAGGTCTCATCATTTCTTGTATTTGAGTTTATGCTGGATGGCTCAGTCATAGACTAGCCCAACTGAATTACTCTTATGGTCTAGCCAAAAGAAGGCAAACTTGAGTGAGACAGTCTATAATTTGGATAGGCTTACTTACTTGGTATGAAGTAAGATCCATGGTACTGTAGAAAATGCTAATGTTTACCATCTTAGATTACAGCAATTTATTTAACTTTCTGTTTTATTAGAGATGCACCTAGTAGCAGCACCTCCTGGCTTGCAGCCTACTGTGAGGTGTATTTTTGTGCAATCCCTTTTTCCCCTGTTAATGTCTTAAACTACAAGGTGATTCTCTTCAGTATATCTCCATCTGTGACATCTGTTATGTAATCCTTACAGTTCCTGTAGATCCAGGACTTAAGTTTTGGTGTAGTGCTTTCTCACTTTGATGCTGACAAGCTTCTGTTTCTTAGCAAAGAGTCATGAAAGGCAGCAAGACCAAACTGCATGTGTCCCCTGCGTGACACTCCACTAGGAATGGTGACCTTAAAACACATTCCAGCCTCTGTTGAAGATAGCTGCAGGGGTTCCTACAGATCTTGAAATTTGCCTTCTAGTATCTTTCCCAAAATTATTCATGTCAAGGACTGAAAGTATCCTGTCATGAAAACATTTAGGTCACCTCCTTGGTGCTTTGCCTTCCTGAACAGAAAGAGTGAAATTAAAGGCAGTCTCTACCTAGACTTTTTGAAATAAATCTCTGGCTACAAAATAAGCAAATTTTATTTGGGGACTGTTACAGCATATTCCCCTGGAGATCAAACAGCAGCCGTAGCGTTACTGAAAGTGTATGGTTTACATTTTAGAACGGTTTAAGTGCTGTGAGTGTATATGATGGTTTATGATATGAAATACTGTATGTTCTCAAAGTGGTACCTCAGTGATTATTTTCATGAAACAGGTCCTATCTGAAAGTAGTTTGTCTATTGCTTTGGAGTTTCACTCTGCAGAGTCTGGTACAGACAGTCACTGCCAAGGAAAAAAAGAAAAAAAAGTTACTTATGGAATTATTCCAGATGTTATCCATATGCACATAATTTATCCTGCCTTCTCTTCCCTATTGTGGCATTAGTTCCAGTTGAGAGAAATTATATGCAAAGAGATGAGTTTTGTTTTTCATATCTTTGCTTCCTTGGCTAGGGTTACTGTGTGCGTATTCCATAGATGCTGCTGGTTAAAAAGTCGGATCAGGTAGTAGATATGAAATGCCAGTGGAATGTGCATATGGGTGATGGGTTGGAAGATTTCACATATAATAAGACGAGAAAATTATGGAGCAGCTTCTAGAAAATACAAGTGGGAAAGTAGGAAGAAGTGACTGTGTTCTTTCTGATTTGACTCACTTCTTTGAACTATACAAAATAATCTTGGCTTTCTGTGTACAGATAGGACATATAATGTGCTATCAGGACATATAATGTGCTATAATGTGTTATCAGGATATCCTGAGAACTGGATAACTAACAGTGGTTGCCAACAGTTTAGCTTGGTAACTGGTATTTTCCACCTGATGTTTGAAGTTCTAATTCTAGCCACTTAATTTTGGGTGTGTGAAAGAGAGGACAAGAATTCCCTCTCTCTCTATCATATTTATATATTTATAATACATTACTACATTGCTTAAAGAAGGTATTTCTGTGTTGGAAGTGTAACAACAACAACAAAAAAAAAAATAGAAAAACCATTATGTGGTATAAACTCCCAGATTTCTGGATAGCTGCATATCTGCCTTGATTTTCTAGAAACCATAACTGCATATAGACACACCTTGTTTCTCATCATTGGCATAACAATAAAATTAAAACATTTTTCAAGTAAAGGACCATTTTGGGGAGTGGTTAAGAGAAATGTCTTATGAGGAGTAAGTGAGGGAGCTGGGGCTGTTTAGCCTGGAGAAAAGGAGGTTGAGGGGAGACGTTATCGCTGTCTACAACTACCTGAAAGGAGGTTGTAGCATGGAGGGTGTTGATCTCTTCTCGCAAGTAACAAGTGATAGGACAAGAGGAAATGGCCTCAAGTTGCACCAGGGGAGGTTTAGATTGGATATTAGGAAAAAATTATTGAATGGTGACAACAGAAAGGGTTGTTGGGCATTGGAACAGGCTGCCCAGGGAAGTGGTGGAGTCACCATCCCTGGAGGTGTTTAAAAGGCATTTAGACAAGGTTCTTAGGGACATGGTTTAGTGCTAGAGTTAGGTTATGGTTGGACTTGATCCTGAGGGTCTCTGCCAACCAAAATGATTCTATGAAACCCACAGAATTAAGTCTGTAAACAGTTGTGTGCAATGTGATTGTTTGTGATCATGAGTTCCGACTTGGTAGGATATGTTTCCGGTTTCACAGTTAACATGACTAAAGATGGTGTAAGATGCCTTAGCATCAATTCCTTTCGTAAAACAAAATCTAAAATTTGAATATTTTAATCCTATATCAGTTTGTTTGGAATTCAGTAGCTCTAATGAATTGAAATCGTGTGTGGTGACTGTGCTTGTGTTTAATCCATTTAAATGTGTTGGTTAGAATTACTGAGACATTGACTGAATGTATCACATTATGTAGAGTAAAAGAATACATGACAGTTCTTAAAATCTGTGAAATAATAATGAAAAAGAGATATTTAAATAGTGATTTTTACTATAACTAATACAGGGGGTTAAGAGGTGGTGTTATTACAAAATAGAAGTCTGCAGCCTTTTCTTTGTGTTGCCCAAACAAACTAGATTCCTGCATGACTTCTGAACATAAGTTATAGAACAAGTTAGCTGCTTGTTTGGCACTACCAGGAACGTCAAGAATGAGAGTCATTCTCTATAAATTAGCAGCTGCTTGTGCTGAATGTCATTGAAAACCTGGAAGTTTCAGTAACTGCGTTTTTAATTCAAAGGCCAAGATTGTGATGAAATGTGCAGGTACTGTTCACATTTCACTTTCTTAGGATTTTAGGTCAGGAACTCATAATTGTTCCATATTTTTTATTAATCTGTAGTGATGGTCAAAGCCTACTAACTTTTGTTGAGATAGGTCTGTCAATCTTTTTTTTAAATTTTTTTTTCCTTTTAACTTTATTTTCACTTGGGCTCTGAGGTAATTTATATGCCTGTTGTTGCAGAAGTAGCCTGAGTTTGGATGACTTCCGGTAAGTCTATCTAACACTCGATAAATGTTGTGTGTTAGTTATTCTGCATCTGTCATGACTGCATCACACAGCCTTTATAACAGCAATTAACTGTCCATTTTATTTGCAAAAAACATGTGAATGTCTCCTCTGGACTAAACGCTGTTTCTCCCCGCAATGAGTTTTACTCCCCATATCTTCTTCACAAGTCTTTAGAAATCGCTTAATTACTAATTTCACAAGTTTGCAATATATTAATATTGTTTGCTGTTAACTACTTGTCTGTTGTTATTAGTTTTGAAATATATTTGCATAACTTTAAGCTTTTTTTTTGCCCGTGACTGCCAGCTGCTCCAAAACTTCCATTACTCCATATCACATTTCCAGATCTTTTTTTTTGAGATGTAATCCATTTCATCAGTTGTTTTATCTTGCAAAGCTGTGTCCAGGATGATAATTTCCTGACATGGCATGTAAATATAACCTTTTTATGAGTATTATCAAGCACTCAAAACCAGCAGGTCCCCAAATTATAATAGTTCTATCCGCAGCTTTTCTTGTACTTGTTACAGGTTTGATTACAACCTATGCTATTTTTTTTTATAATTTGTTCTAGGTAGTCTGTGATCACTCATTAGGGCCTTAATAGCGGTTCAGTGATTTGTTTTCTTGTTATTTGTGGCTCCATGCTGTCCAAACGCAGAAAATAATATTTTCATTATAGACTTTTCCTTAGAATTTATCAGAGCATCAGTATTACATATATTACTTATACCATTCTTGAATCTTGAGGGAAATTTATCAGCTTTATTTTACAGGTCAGGAGTCAAGGTATATAGACACTTTTTGTCTTTTATGTGTCAGTTCAGTGTATTGAGTTACAGCTTGCTAGCTTGTTGAGCAGTAAGGAGTGCTTGAAATAGAAGTGATTTTTGTAATAAATGCAACTCTATGCACTCATCCTCTCTCCTAATGGGATGTGGGGGTTTTATCCAAAATGGTACTCTGACTTCACATGCATTTTAATACTTAGCTTGTCCAATACATATGATTTTTCTGGTACTTCTTGACCCACAGAGGTTCACAAGAGCGTTCTTCAGCTGCACAGCCCTGGCTCATTACTTAGGTAGATCTGTTCAGTGCATGGAATAGGTCAGAGATCCTTTGGGAAAGTTATTTTACAACCATCCACAGTTAAAGAATGACACAGTGCACAGTGGCACTAAAGCAATATTTGATCTGCAATTTCCAGCTATAGAGTGAATAACAATTGTAATTTTTTAATCTGTGACTTTTTGGAGTGTTTTAAAAAAGAAAAAGTATTCCAACCTCTTGTCGTCACATCATTCATCAGGAATGTTGGAACCTGTAGACTCTCCACTCAGGGCCCTGCCGAGAACACAACTGTAGAATGATGGTCTAGTAGTGCTGCTATGTGGATCAGCACTAGAGGGAGTAGGATACTTTTCCCAATGAATTGTGTGTATGTATTTGTTGACAGTAGTAAAATTGACAGATCTTGAAAGACCTGGTCTCTTTTCTAAACTGGCCACCTTTCATCTTCCCTCATGCCTTCAACCTGACCACATCCTGGTACCATCTCTTCCCTTCTACCTTGCCTCAAGTTCTTTCTCCTATTTCTACTTAGCCAGTGAATCTACTGGATTTTCATCCCGATACCTGTTTTTTGTATATACTTTTTGCTTGCTGAGCTTCTTCAAAAGTTTGATGATCCAGTTGTTCCAGTTAGCTCTCTGCTAACATCACCAGATTTTATCCATGTTCATCTAATCTGTTTTGTGTGCATGCTCAAGGATTTTTGCCAAGTGAGTCCTATGTTCTCTCTATACATTGTTCACCATGTGCCTGTGTACCCTCTTATTCACGAGTATTTGTTCCGAATTTGTCTCTTCCTGTGAAGAGAATTGCATCCTAGGTTGTCAGTTTGTACCTGTTCCAATTTAGTGGTTGCTCTGTAATTCATTGGGTGCGATCTTTGGACTCAGCCGTGGGGCAGGAGGGGATGGTTTGTCACTCTCAGGTTGAGTCCCAGCCCCATTCAGCTCAGTGCTGCAGTTACAGGCAAAGCTGCGTTCTGCCTTCAGCTGGAGCACAGTCAGAACAGGGAAGACCTGCTCTGAGCCTGGAGTACTCTTATCAAATCTTTAAGCTTGTATAAATTAATGTTTTTGTTCAAAATTTTGAGAATTGCACGAGTTTTCACAGGAATTATGAAAATGGCAAGAGTCAAGCCAGAGGCCTGAAGTATTACCCTTCTAGAAAAGCTGTCTAGTTTTGTCTGAATAAGGTTTGTGTTCTGCTAGCCCAGTGTTTAAGCTCTTGAGCAAGATTCAGGTAGGTCCGTGATGTGAAAAATTTCAGTTCAGCACAATAACATGTAGAAGTTGCTTAAAAATAGAGTAAAATTGTTCAAACTTGGATTTAAACTACAAACAGCTGAGGAACCTTATCTTTGGTTAGCAGAAGTAAATAAAATAGATGGTGCCTGTCTGCTTTGAAGCTGATGAGGTAGAAAAAGCAAATTATTTGTAAAAGCAGTGGGTTATTTATGCAGTTTTAGTCATGTGCACAGTCTGGGTAAGATTATAAATGGGAAGGTTGTTAGTAACACACATGCGGGTTTTGAATCAGCAGTTGATGTCATCAGCATGGTTTTATGGGCAATGGAGACACTCTACCTGCAGGTGCCTGCTGCTCTGTTGGTCCTACTGTTCAGTAGTTAATTTTTAAATGAAAAAGAAACTCTTGGAAATTTTTTAGTTCTCTGAAGTACTAACTGTGCTTTTAATCTCACTAGTGTAGAAAGTTCTTTTGAGTCTTTAATTGTGCAGTTCACTGTATGGGTTTTTAACTCCACTAACAACTCTATCTGTTGAATCAACATCAGTAACCTCAGGCTGATTCCATATTCAACAGAAACGTTTTTCTTTCCAGAATTACTAGCATTTCTATGTAATAAATAATCTTCAGTGTCAGGACTTGTGTAAGAGCATAAGAATGCTGTAAAATCTGTTCTGTCAGTAAGGAGTGTGCTTCCTGCCCAATTATCTTTCTTTTTCCATACCTTGTCACTTTTTAGATGCTTTGTCGTAAGTGACAAGACTTTAAAAAGTCTTCATCTTTCAGTCAGACTGGCTCTTCAAGCCAAGATTCTTCAGTTGCATCTGTTTTCTCTCATGCTCAGTCTTGTTCCTTGCGCATTCCTTTTGTCTGTCCCTAATGCTTTAAAGTCGAGATCTATCTTGAGTCATACATGCTTGTAAAATTCTGGGGTGTTTATGAAAAAAATGCATCTAACTACACCATTTACAGTACTTGGCAAGAGTGGATAAATATTTAAAAGTGAGTACATGGAAAAGGACAGAGTTGTGACCTTTTTGGTGTGCGTGCCTGTAGCAATATGAGAGTTTCTGCTGTCAAAACAAAATTATTTTCCATAATTGTTTATTCTGTGTCCTGCGTCACTGGCATGCTGTTATAAGAGTGTTAATGTTTACTCATGGCTAAGCATATGGGAATCCTATCTCTCTTAAATATGTTATGAAGTTTTACTGATCAGTCAGAGAACAGATTTGCCATAAATCAATTTCAATTTAAACGGAATTGTAAATATATTGGCTACTTGTTTATAGAGTTCTTTCTCTTATCTGCAAATGACGTGCAACAGCCTCCTGAGCTGCTGTGTAATAATATGGCTTGTGTTGTGAGCTCTGGCTTCTGTAATCCTAGGACCACGCAGAAGAGAGGAGAATCATTTGGAATCAGCAAAATAGGCAACAAAATAAAAGGTGTATTCAAGAGTTCTGCAATGGAAGGAGCTATTCTGCCTAACCATAACTTAAATGAAGTAGAAGATGACTTTGTGAGTAAAAGTTTAAGTTTGTATTTAACTCTTAGTTAGTGTGTTTGTGTGTGTGGTTTTTGTTTTTTGTTGGTTTTTTTTTTTTTTGCCTTGTGTGGAAACGTTAAGTTCCTGCTTTTTCTGCTGTCTTACTGCAGGGGTTTCCATGTGCTGGCTCCTGATTAAGCTGCCTTGTTTTCCCTGTACTGATTCACAAGCCAAGGGCACATCCCCCGTTAGCGTGCATCTGAACTTACTGCTTTAATACAGAGACGTACTGAAAGTATCAGTGTCAGATATTTTTGTAAGCAATGAATTTTTCTCCAGCAACTTACTATGCTAGTTTATAATTCTGGATAATCAGTCATGCTTAGGATTGCATGTGTGGCTTTTAATCTGAAGTTTGCCACAAGACCTAAAAACCTAGACAGAGATTGTTATCAAGTTGGGCTGTGATGCAGTGCTTTCTCTCAAGATCATAAGCCAGTAGTCCTTTCTTATTTGCCTTGGTTGTCTCCCTCAAATAATGTTTTTCTTTTGACTTAAACAGCCATGCATAGAGCCAATGGGAGAATTATTGCATGGGACATTGCTATCTGAAAGACTGTTGGGGGCAGATGGAGAATTTATAAAAGGGAACAGGAAGGAATAGTCTGAAGATATTGGTAGTCATGAATTTTTTACAGTGTGTCTCCCAATTCAGCCTTTTGTACCTGTTACTAACAAACTAAACATTTAAGGGTTTATCACCTTTACAAACTGCTAGCTCATTTTCCACAGCCTGAAGCTGAAAGGTATAAATGTGAGTTTATATTTTTCATTTTGTTCAGAGTTGCTTTCAGAAGAGGGTGGGAAGGACTCAGCAACTTAGAACTCTAGATAGGTTACTTTGTTTGTTTTTTTCCTTCAAGAGAAGGAAAAAAAGGCAATTTTCTGTACAGGCAACATATTATTCATACCTTTAATGGGGCAGAACTGTTGCAAGTAATTTCTTGTACAATGAAGTTCTTGTTGTAATTTCTTTCTTTTTGAGGAGAGATTCTAATGAAAATGGTTAATTTTGAAGCATTGCTGTTGTAGATTCTGCTAGTCAAATGGCACATAATTATAATTCCCCTATAGTAGAGGAATTAGTAGAAGTATAGTTGAAACAGTGGAAAAGAGAAAGAACATGTTTTTGTGGCAGAGCACAAGAAGTTACTTGTGAGAAGGTGCTGAATTCAGTGAAAGAGACAGCCAGTATAGCATCTAATCCTTACTAAGGATGGGTTTTAAATGGAGAGAATAGTTTTAGCTTAGGAAAGAATGGAAACTTTTACGTCCAGCATTGTGTTAAATCCCTTCATTAAATAAAGAGGAGGATAATACATTCTTTTTTTTTTACTAAAACCACCTTACATGAAGTTTGGGAAGTACCCAAGTCCCTTCATTTGGTAAGTGTGGATGGGAAGACAGAATGAGGAAACACTAAACTGGTGCAAGGTTACTGTGTGTCCAAGAGCTGGACAGAGCCATGACTTCACTTCATGGGTGAATACTGAATATACAGAATTCAACACTAACCAGGTCAAAGCAAGTGGTGTTCTGTGCATTGTGAGAGAAACCAAACTGCTTTTAGCGTGGTGTGGTTTGGGTTTTTGTTTGTTTGTTTGTTTGTTTGTTTGTGTTTTTTTGTTGTTAAACAGAGTCTTGTTGATTGCACTGAAGGCCTGTATGAAAGATCTCTTTAGTCTGAGGAAATCATGTAGGGATGGAAATATGTGTTAGCAGCTTTCTGTGGCTCTCGGCAGCAGCTTCGTAAGCTGCTAACATGATAATAATAATTCCATGAAACCACACTCAGTCTTTGTCAACTAAATTTTAAATATAGCAAAAGATGTTCTGAATATTAAAGCAGCAGTGAGTGAGATGCTGAAACTGGACCTGATGGTTAATACAGTAATGCTCACAATGGCCTTGCTTAAAATGAGCTCTGGGCTGCGGGAATGATTTAGTCCCAGTTGTGGCTGTGTTGCACCTCACAGAGCAAGTGAGATTCCTGTCTCTACAATAATCTCTGCTGCACTTGTGTATGGGGGTGGGAGACCTGCCAGCTTGGTTGCACCGCTGGCTGCTGTCTCTTGCTGCATTTAGATAACTTCTGGACCTGACCTAGTAAACTCAGGTCTTCAGTTTGGGTTTAGTGTGCTGGAAAATGCAGTGCAGCTAAACCTACATTGGACCTAAGCTGGTTCTGGTACCATTCAGCCTGTATCTAGTACAGCTGTCTCCTCTAGTACTTCCCTTATCAGACTTCTTTAATTTTTTTTTTTTCCCCTCTTTCCTGAGGTATCAGATATGGAACTTCATAGTGCTATAAAAGCTTTCAGATCTCACTAAAAGTTGCTAACTTAATTTGCAGTGGAAATTAATCTACATGAAAACTCCATTAATGACATGGCTTTTTTTGTTCTTTTATCATATATAAGTTCTCATATAGGTTTTGCAAAGACTGAACTAATTAAAATAGAACTGTAGATCTTGAAGTTTGAATCTTTACAGATCGAAGAAGGCATTATGGTGATGGAAGATGATTCTCCTGAGGAGGCTGTTAGTACCCCAAATACACCCCGCAACCTTTCTGCATGGAAAATTAGCATCCCCTATGTAGATTTTTTTGACGATCCCTCCTTGGAAAGAAAAGACAGAAAGGAGAGAATTCCTGTGTTCTGCATTGATGTAGAGAGAAATGATAGAAGGGCAGGTATGCAATGTTGTGGACAAATAAAACGTAATTTTAAAATGAACTAAAAATATTTTAGTGTGCTGTATTCTGATGGCAGTTGCAATGTGTTTGGCATGCATGTTTTTCTGATTTTTACATAATTACTTGAAAATTCTAAGGAAATGCGTTTGAAAACTAAATGATCACATTTAGTATTGGCAAGTTGAGAATCGCTTTCTCAGCACGAGTCATTTCTGTATAGACTTCATGCAAATGTTGAGATTTTCTTTTTCCAAAAATATTGATCACGTGATTCATATTACTAAACATCTGGCATATTTTCTTTGATACACTCTGAACTTTGGAATAATGTACAATAAATAACTTTTTATATAGCTTTAAAATATCATTCCTAGCAAACTAAAATGCTTTGCTTACTAGAAACCATCCTGACTTGCAGATAGTTCATTAGTATTTGGATAGCAATACATCCATATTGGGTGGAAAAAATAGCATCACCATGGGGCTGTATGGATTTGTGTTAGTCAAAGTAATACTTCCACAGTATGCAGGAAGTGTTTGAGTTATTGAGTGATATCTTCTGGGAGAAAGAATCATCAGGATTCAAGCTGATGGAGGAGAGGACTGTATTCAACAAGTAACATTTCTGTAAATCATTGGTTAAAAGTTTGAAAATAACGTAGTCAGCCCTAACAAATTTTGAAGTTACACAGCACTCCATAGTTTAGAATTTAGAGATTCCCTAAATGAGATGATAATTTCCTTGCTAGTACTATGTCTGTTTACCAGGTATGCATTTTAATTTAACACTCAAATTACCTGACTGGGATTTTATGTTATGGCAATACGGGGGACTAATATAGTTGAGGTTTTTCCTATAATAATCCAGCATATGTTTGCCGTTGCTTAATTCATCTCTCAAGTAGTATACAACCTGGTTTATTTTTAATGGTGGTTTGGGTTTTTTTTCCCCCTAGTTGGACATGAACCTGAACACTGGTCTGTCTACAGGAGATATCTTGAATTTTATGTGCTTGAGTCAAAGCTAACGGAATTTCATGGTATGTTCTCTATCATATGGAAAGCCACTTTCCCACTTATTATTTAGTACTGAGCTGAAATTTAAAATAGGGAAAAAAATATTTAAAGCATTACAAGAATAATTTAATATATGTCTTTATTAGGTACGTTTCCTGATGCTCAGCTTCCCTCAAAGAGAATCATTGGCCCTAAGAACTATGAGTTCTTAAAATCCAAGAGAGAGGAATTTCAGGAATATCTGCAGGTATGAAACAGACGTTTGGAGCAAAGAGTATTCTAAAACTAATAATATAAAAATAATAAAAGAATATCTGCTCTGTTTTTGTTGTTGTTTCCAAGTAACGTGGGTTATAGAAAGGATTCAAGTGGGCAAATAAAACTTGTTGAAGTTCCATGTGACTGAAAACAGAATTCTTTTTCAAATGACAATACCTATGGTAATATAATACTCTTTGAATATCTCTTTTCGCTATAGAGAAACTGATTTTTAAAGATTAGTTTTAAAGTATTTGTATTTCTTTCTTTCCTTCTATCTCAAAGAAACTTCTGCAGCATCCAGAACTAAGTAACAGCCAGCTTTTAGCTGACTTTCTGTCCCCTAATGGAGGAGAGACTCAGTTTCTTGATAAAATGCTGCCTGATGTGAATCTTGGTATGTAATATACTAGTTGTTTATGCTGATAAATAATAATACTGTAGATACTGTGATTGAGTAATAGTAGTAATGAATAGATTACTCTTGTGTAAGGATGTGGATGTGGGAAATAAAAACTCTGCTCCTTCACAGCCCTTAAAATTATAGCTCAGCAATCAAGATATGCTGATACTTTTTCCTTGAAGAAAAACGACATTTTGAGATTACAGAAAAAAGTGTTTAAGTGGTTGCTTTCGAATTTTTGTGTCAGCAAATAAGGTGATAAGATTTCTCTAACAATTTTTGTAGTTTAAGAAGACTTGCAATATTGTCACAAGTCAAATCTGAGCAAGTTAGTTGTTTACAGGTGTGATTTTTATAAATTATTTATTAATACAAACTACATTTGGGTGGTGGTTGATTAAAATCTGTATATTTTAGTCTGAAAACTGCAATATTTAATGCTTCTAGTTTTAGGTGGTGTTAAGATCTCTTTTAACATGAACTGCTTAATAGAATTTGAGGCAGTGATGGTGTGTGACATAGGTGGGCCAAATGGAGAAGTTGGGAGATTCTTGATGTCTATTGTAAACAGTTGATAATAAATCCACAAAGTAGGCTGCAGTGTGACTTCAGAGCTCAGCTGCAGTGTAGCTGTCTCAGGAGGGTGGGCCTGAGCTGGTAAGATCAAGCTCTGGCCATTCTGTCTGCATATATTGTAGCGCTGGTGGTTCTGGCATGCGCATGGTCCAGGAGAGCTGTGTCAGAACGGTGCCGCTGCATTTCTGCTTCTCCTGGTCACGGTGTGAGCCTGCTGAGGTGGTCATTCCCTTGGTGTGCTTCCTAAGTTGTTGAATGAGATTTCACAGAATCACACAGTGGTTGGGGTTGGAAGGGGCCTCTGGAGGTCATCTAGTCCAACCCACCTGCTAAAGCAGGTTCACCCAGAACAGGTTGCACAGGAATGTGGTGGTCATCCTCCAGTTAAAGGGCTTTGTTTTGTTTCAGACCTCCTGTCTGGATCCAACTGTACATTGTTAAAAAAAGCTGAAATGCGTCTCATGTCTGAGACTGTGCTTCACTTCCATAAACATCATTTTAACAAGTCTTGGCATTTCAATAGGCCTTTTATGAGAATGAGTGATCTTTTCGTTATCGTTTGGCCATTGTACGTAGTTTTTGATGCAAGTTCAAAATTTGATGACATGTAGATAAGAACAATATTACTGTAAATGTAGTGCTTAAAATAAAACTTATCTTAGAGCCTTTAATTTTTCCACATTCAAAGTTCCTACGCTGTATTCTGATAGCCTTAACAGGGCAGAAGAGCTGGTTTTTAAGATCACAGCTGTAGCCTCTCCAATTTGTAAAATTTACTCACCAGTATTTTCAAGGCTGGATCTTTCCAGAATCTCTTCAGATCAGATGTTCTTTTCAGGAAAGAGGAGAATCTCAGTTTTTTTGACTTCTTTTGTGATAAATGTTTGTGAAGGATGAAGAACTTAAATACAGAAAATTGTGCCTATAGTGGTGTCATATAGTACTGCTGTTATGGTGCTATAGCTATTTAAGTTTGAACCTCTAGAAAAATTACAAAAGCAGATCTAGAGTGCTTTGCCACTTTTTTTTCAAATATTCAGGTAGTCACCTGTTTATTTTTAAGATTTTTAGCGTTTTTTTCGTATACTAGACAATGAGTACATAAAAAGTAGCAGAACAAAATGTCTTTAAGATCTGGCAGTGATAACAGAATGTGTTTGTTTGTTTCTAATTGTAGGTAAAATTATAAAATCTGTTCCAGGAAAGCTGATGAAAGAGGTAGGTTTTCCAGGTTGCCATTATTTTGACTTCGATAACTGATTTTATGTGCTTACTAACTTATAGGCTAGTAAAAAAGTTGATTGGAAACTCAGTATTTTGTTTTTCTTTCTGTAATTATGCAAGTGACAGGTCACTCATGTCTTATTTCAGAAAGGTCAGCATTTGGAACCATTCATCATGAATTTTATCAACTCCTGTGAATCTCCCAAGCCTAAACCAAGTAGGCCTGAACTTACCATTTTAAGTCCGACTTCTGAAAACAACAAGAAGGTACAGTAAGTCATCTTCCTTCCCCACTTCACAGGAGTGGTGAAAATTATCATACTCTGAAAATGCAAAGAATAAATAGAAAAAAACCTAAATATAACGGCTTACCTGTTTTGTGTTGTTCTTTCACATGAGAGAACAGTAGTGCAGAGATCTTTGTCATCTTCTGTCTTATAAATATCTGAATGAGTTTTGAGGCTTGTGGTTTGTTTCGGTTGTGGCTTTTTTTTTTAATTCTTACTGGATTTAGAGTTGATACAAGGTAGAGAGTCTGGGAAGGACAGAGAGAAGAAGAGGGAAAGCAAAGGTGCAAAATGGGGAAAGTTTTAATGCTGTAATGGAGTTGCCTTTTCAAAGTAAAGAGCTTGAGTGTTTGATGAAAGCGTGGCTTGTCAAAGTGCTACAAGTCAAAATCGTCAAGGTGCTGAGCCCTGTCTATCTGCCATTAAAATGTTGGTTTACAGTTCACTGATGTCTGACATATATTTAAGTATAGTTTCTCTCTCAAACATTGCCACAGTTAAAGCCCAGCATTTCCAATTTGAACCTTTTACTTGACTTATAGGATAAGAAAGTTCATTTCTTAACCTTCACATAAATGTGGCTAGAGCCTGGTAAAACTTACTGAGACTTCCATTAGTTCCAGGGGCTTTAAAAAGGCACTGGTCTTTATATTTCTGTGTTAGACTGCTTTAGAGTATTGATGTATTTGTGGAATCTACAGCGGAATATTGTTTCCACGTTAGGATTTCAGAGACCCAAGCTCAATGTTACAGAGTTGATGTGATTTGGGACAGAAATATTTAACGTGCATACACTTTGCCATGTAAGAGGTTCTAAAAGAAAACTCGGTACTATAGGTTTTTCTACTGTCTCGATTGCATTGGGAAGAAGAGTTGAAACTGGAATATGTAAGCCTGGACACTTCATTTTGAAAAGTGATGGAGACATATGGTAGTCTAAAGAATAATGCGTAACATGAGCAGACAGGGATAAAGGTGGTTGGTTGGTGTTTTTTTTTCCCTCTCTCTTCTAGTGCAAAAACTAAGAGGCATTAAATGAAGGTGGTAGGAGACAGGTTCAAAACAAAAAGTGGTAGCTCTTGCAATGGTTAGTAGGTTTATTGAATTCCTTACCAAAATAGTTGTTTAAACTTCTAGTGTTCACAACATATGAGGTGAGATGACAAATTCACAAAAAGGAAATGTATTCAGGGTAAATAACTGTAGAGAAACTGCATCCAGCCCTTGAGTTTGTTTTTTTTTTAGTTTAAAACAGTTGGAGGCTGGACGAGTATCGATAAAAACTCTGTCTGTGCTCATTCTATTCTTGTAAGAGCTGGAAGCCCAGGATCCATTTATGGTTCTTGTTGGTGATGGGCTGTTGAAAAAAATGGACCTTTTGATTTCTTTCACTACGGACATTTTTAATAGTGTTATGGCACTTAAAGAAGTTGCAGATACAGAACTTTAATACTAAGGAGGTATAATTGCAGTTAAATCTATTAATTTATTTAGATTTCATCTTCTTAACCTGAAGCCTGAATTATTACAGCAAATATTGTAGTGTAGTTTACATGTGCACATGCACAAAATTTCAGATCCTTTCTTACCTTGGACACTATTTTCAAAGTTAAGATCTTTTGCTATTGCTTTCTATTCAGAGGAGTATATATGTATCAGCAGTTTTAAAAATCAGATGTAGAGTTTTTGACTTGTGCTGGAAACAGTACATGCATAAATAAATACTTCAAATGTTTTTTGTAAAACAGCTGGCAGCATACTACAGCATATTATGAACAATCAGTTAATTTTTTACTGTTGTCTGTCAAGAACTACCGAAGTAAGTAGTTTTAATTCATTTAACATACTTTAATAAAATACTGTACTTTAATAAAGAACAGAAAGTCAGGCTGTGAAATGAGGTATTCCCAATTCTTTTCAACTGTGGTGATCCCAGGAAAGCAAAGAGCTTGGCTGCACATTGGATTTCATTCTGGAACACTGAAGTTTCCTTAAACAAAACGCAGATCTTCATTGCCTTCTGTTTGCTAATGTCATTTTCAGAAATAGTATTGTGGGGGAAACCTCCCTCTCACCACTGACTGACTGTATGTGCTCCAGTGGAGACACAAGTTTGTAAAAGTCCGAATCAAAGCTGTTGTTTACCCTGTCAGAGGTGTTTTTGTCCTGAGATACGACTTTCTTTGCAGACAACAAAAGAGATGAGGTGAACCCCAGCTTTCCACTCCTTGCTATCTGTTGTGAGACTGAGTTAACTTTTTTTAAGCAACTTTATTCTAGTTGGCTGTTTTATGAGTAAGTAATTGGTTTTACATATAAAATAGAATCATTTAGGCTGGCAAAGACCTTTAAGATTGAGTCTAACTGTTAACCCAGCAGTGCTAAGTCCACCTCTAAACCACCTCCCTGAGCACCACATCTACACATCTTTTAAATACTTCCTTTTAGACTTCCCCCCCCCCCCCCCCCCCCGCAAAGGAAATCTGTTTTGTTTTGGGGTGCCATTTGCTATAAATGAATGGAAAGTTTCAGTCTTCAGTCTATCTCTGGCAGAGCTATGATTATCACTTAATAGTGGGGACTCAAGACCTTTTGCCTTTGGGGATGCTGCAAGACAGTTCTGTGATCAGATGATCAGTATCTGTTTGTGCTCAAATTATACTACCAGTTCTGACCGGCAGAGGCAGGTATGCATAAGGAATTCATGTGCTTATTGCTTTCTCACTGATTTCCCACCTATCAGTTTAGCCAGAGTACTCACACTTACATGATAACTGTAATTATTAGAGATCTAATATCTATTATAGTCTCTGCTAGTCTTCCCCTGCACATTGTGAAATTCATCCCTCTTGCTGATTTGTTGGGGTGCTTGTGCCTTCTTTGGAAGACAGTTTTCTCTTTCTCAAGTCAGCCTGTGGTTGGGAAGAGCTTTCTGCCAGGTGCCTGGAGGACACTGAACCATTTACATCTCGTCACTTCTTGGATTTGATTTGTAGACCACGGTGGTTTCATCTGCCAGACCGTTTTAGTTCAGATCAGTGATGCTTTTTGTAAGCAAATCTCCTGATTATCTCTACTTATCGCGTTTTCTCTCATACTGGGGAGCTGTATGAATAATGAGCTAGAACTCATTAAATTAATTTATTTCAGATGGAACTAAGCTGGAAAACAGGAATGCAGGCACCAAGGGTGTTCAGTCCAAAGGCCAAACCAAAGGTAGACTGAAGTAACACCCTTCCCTACCTCCCCAGATACATCTGGCATAGACTTCAGTTTTTTTGGTTCTGCAATTTGACTTCTGTTGTGCCAGATGACAGCTTTATGGGGCTATGAGCACTGTGCAGCACCCATACACCATAGAAGTTGGTGATGGAGATGAATGCTAAATGTCTGTACATTTAGGGGCCTAGACCATCTTTCTTAGGAGGAGAGACTGAGAGAGCTGGGTCTGTTAAGCCTGGAGAAGAGAAGGCTGAGAGGGAATCTCATCAGTGCTTACAAATACCTGAAGGGTGGTTGTCAAGAAGGTGGGACCAGACTCCTTTCAGTGATGCCCAGTGATAGGATGAGGGGCAACAGGCACAGGCTGAAGCACAGGAGGCTCCATCTAAGCATGAGTAGAAACTTTCTTACTCTGAGGGTGCCAGAGCACTGGAACAGGCTGCCCAGAGAGGTCGTGGAGTCTCCTCTGAAGGCATTCACAGCCTGCCTGGACACATTCCTGTGCAATCTGCTCTGGGTGAACCTGCTTTTGCCCGTGGGTTGGACTAAATTATCTCCAGAGGTCCCTTCCAACCCCAGCCGTTCTGTGATTCTGTACCAGGATGGTGTGCACTACCTGTGTGGAGTCGATGAGGAGATCTGGCAGGCAGCCGAAGAGAGAGAAGGTTGGCACTTCATGAGTGCTCATCTGTGAGAAGAGCATGTTCTCTCATAGCAAGAAAGTATTTTTTGGTAAATGCTAGAGTTGATTTCCAACCAATGCTTGTATTGCCACATTGTTCCCATACACCTCGTCTGGCACACATCTCTTTATTCTAGTATCAACATGTTGGAATCTGCTGAGAGTACAATACACATTCCCCAGGTGCTTCTGCTGCCATGAACAGGGTACTCCCAGGCTTCCTCTTCATCAACAGATTGAATAAGAAATGCCTGAAGGTCTGCCAGGGCAGGTGAAAGCTTGAGTTCAATCCGAAATGTGCCTACTACTATGAAAGATTTTCTGCATGCTGCTTCCTTTTGAATATTCCTGGTGTTTGTGTACATTTGTGTGTTTTAAATATAAGTGGAAAGACTTCTAGTTAAAAGTGCATAATGAACATGGATGATCAGCCTTAGTTCAGGCAGTGGCGATTGGATTTTATCCTGTATCAGATCCTCTAGGTTGAAAGAGTTACCAACTTCCCTGGTTAAAACAGGCAAGTGAACAAAAAACCCTTCTCCCTCCTCCTAGGGTTACCAACAGGATTTCTGGTTTTCCCACTTATGTTTCTGTTGTGAAGGTCCGCAAGCAGCTTGATCGTCTTCTGGGCATACTTTTGTCAGACTTGATAGAATAAGTCAGGACTTCTCAGCTACTGCAGGTTTTGCAAAACACGCCTACAAAGACATTGTTCTGCTGGCTTGTGATGACCTGCCAACAGCAATAAAAACTGCTTTTGGAACACCAACAGTATAATGTATGTTTATGCGTAGTTACTTGGAGGAAGACACAGTTGTTTTTCACTACACTAACTGATGTGGTTCAGATACTACATACATTCTTCTTACCGTTTTGGTATAGTTATCTGTACTTGGCAAATGAGCAGGAAAAACAGTGGAGGTTCATGCCCCTGGCTGTGGATTTTGTTTGTAATCGTGGTATTGCTTTTATAACCTTCACACCTATGCTAGAATGTATGGGTGTATATTTGCATATGCGCTCGTTAGACGGTGAGTTTCTTTTTTCTGTTAGACACTTTATGAAAGCATTCATGCTTATTTTGTGAGTTTTTACCATCAAGGTACAATATCTAACCAATTGTACAAGGGAGTACTTTGGTCTTTTTCTTAATACAGGCCTTTTACCTTTCACTTACTTCAAGAGCTTGGCTTCCATTATAAACCAGTACTGATCCATGGTATTTCCTCATGAAAGCCTTTTAACAAAATTTCATGGTTATAATCACAGTTATGATTAATCTTAAAGATGTTTAATCTTAAAGATACGAATACTGATAGCATTGAAGTTTGTCTTGCTTGTCTTTTTTCAGTCTAATTACAACAGTGAGCATTATATCATGTCTTAAATACTAACATGCACAGAAACATTTAAAAACAAAATCCTGTGCTTATCTGAATTGTGAATATAATCTCAACTTTTGTTTTAGATATCCAATTGTATGTTTCTGTCTTGGCTTCCCTCTAAGCCAAAATCGTGTAAAGTGCAAAACACTTAAGAAGAGGTGCAATGCTACTTTGTTATGGCGACTGCATCCTTCAGACCTGTGTTGCTGATGACTGTAGAATACACGTTTGCACTGGAGTAGTGCAAAGTTTATACTTTACAAAAACTGTTCCTTGGCTTGGTAATTTTGGCATGTGTTGATCTGCTGTTGCTTGCTGAAGTGCCGTGCGCAAGAGTCTAAGCTTTCAAAGCTTGACAATGATCAAGGAACCCTTAAGGTGCAAGGCAGATTATTCATGTGCAGAGGTACATACAACCTTCAGAAGATGCTGCTTCTGGTTTGAAGGGAAAGTTGAAATAACGTCTGGAAGTCAAAAAGCTTTGTCCTAAAGTGGCCTTTGTGTTTAATTGTTTTATCGATCACCTACTGGACTGTTGTTAATGATTTAGTTTGGCCTGTACATGTTCTTCTGAACCTTTATCTGTGTTGCACAATGGGCTGCTTAGAGTTGGCTCAGTACATGTCGCCTCTGTCAGCTTTCAGGGTATATCTGAAAAATAGATGAGGCTCTCGTTTAAGTTACAATAACCCAATTAAGAATTTTCCCAGTGTTCTAGCTTCAGTATTGAGGACGATATAGACTTCAGTTTATACAGAGTTTTTAAACAACATGCCAGGGACGCTTTCATGTAGTAGGTATGCATAATTGTGTTCATTTTAGGTTTGTTACTTTCCTGGATACCAGTCACCCACCAGTGCATTAACCATATTTGCTTTTTCCTGTAATTTATGTAATAACTTGGTGTCGTTTAGTTTGAGTGGACTTTGTGAAGATAACACCAGCGGTTCAGCACTGAACAAGTCGAAACCTGAGTCTTGCCAGACTTCCTCATGTAATTTTTACCAAGAGGGCAGAGCATTGTGTTAAGAGACCTGCGTGATTCAGAGCCTGTTGTGATTTGGATGTTTTATGGCTTTATTTCAGGGAGAATTGCTTTGCAGAAAGTGGACAAATCGCTTCCCATTCCTTGGAACTATTTTGAATTTGGGAGTGATACAGAAGAATCTGTGTCAGTAGCAATCATCTCAAACTAGGCAACACTATAATTACATTGTGTTTGCTTCTGGCTCTGGGATACTTTTAGAAGCTGGGCTTAAACTTTTGAACTTTCTTTTCATGCTACAGAGTATTTTGTGTAAATTCCTTTTTTATCTTTAAATCAACAGTTTTGGGGGCAAGATAAGTTAAAATAAACTGTTTGTGGTGATTGCTAGGTATTGTCAGATGTGGAGCGCCTCCGGATTCAGAGAACTCATCCTTTCCAGCTGCTAGAGCTCACAGACTTGGTGGAGGGGGAAGGAAATACTGCCTAGGTGGTGTGGGGCTCCTTATGGGATGCAGGGAAGAGCCTCTTGGGATTTTACAAGTATTATAATCATGTATTTTTGGGGAAGAACCAAAGGCAAGGAAATGGAGGGATCTTAGGAAAACAGAAGGATAAAGGAATAAAATGAGAAATGGAATAAATGGAAAGAAACCCAGCCTTTGGTAGCTTACAAAGATTCATAAAGTTTTTGCTATAAATAATTAAGCTGGTAGGGGGAGAAGGGATTTCTCTTTGTAAAAAAGTTGGATATTTTGTCCAGAAACCATTGTATTTATTTCAAAATAGAAGCCAACGGGAAATTTTAGGAACACTTGGGTGTCATAAGGTTCCCCTGTGATTTAAGGCTGGCAAGCTCCATGTCCTTTATGCCCCTCATTGACAGAACAGGGTGCATCAAAGGACATTAGAGCAAGTCTAGATACATGCAGGTATCAGGAGCAAAAGGGTTCACAAATTAATGTCCTGGTTGCCCTGCTGATTTGCTCTGAATCCAGGTATTCTGGTTGTCAGGTGTCTTGGCAACATGTGACATGCTCTTTATTTCCCTCCCCCTTTCAAAAGTGAAGAGGTTAAAAAAACCAACCAATTAGTTCCTCGGAAGCTCTGGAAAAAAGCTACTTCTAATTTAAAAAAAAAAATGTAAAACCCCCAACCAACCTGATGGCTATCCTTTTGCCTTTGAATGCAGCATTTTCAGCCTTATGTTTCTATTTTTTAGCTTTTCAATGATTTATTCAAGAATAATGCAAACCGATCTGAGAATACAGAAAGACGACAAAATCAGAACTACTTCATGGAAATGATGACCATAGAAGGAGTCTATGACTACTTAATGTATGTTGGTAAGAAGTGATTTCTCATCATTATTCTTCATGCCAAATACGAAGTTTGGTTCTTTGGTAAGAAAGAAAATTATTTTGTAGTAATCATATATAATTCAGCACTTGCAAGCTTGACAGTATAAAATTTAGGAACACAGTCATTCTTAAAAAGATGTTATTGCTGTGCTAAAATATCATAATTTATCATTCATTATTGCTCAGCCGTTTTGTTATATCTCTTTCTTTCTGCATCTCAGAGTATGAGCTTATGGGAATAAGACCCTTCCCTTTTCTCAGATGTGCCAAGACTGCCTGTGCACTCTGGGAACTAGTTAATAAGATCAGTTAAAGGAAGCATTTGATAAGCAGTCTGAAGAACAGCAGTTTTTCAGCATTGCACTAAGAGAACTGAAATAATATTTGCTTGTTTGCAATCTTATCTTTCTTTTCTTTCTTTTGAATAAGTGACTCCTTTATCATCTTTATTAGGAGAACATGATAAATGTGAGTTAACTCTAATTTTGCAGGCAGGGTAGTTTTCCGCATTCCTGACTGGCTGCATCATCTCTTGATGGGAGGAAGAATTCTCTTCAAAAATACATTGGAACTGTACACAGACTATTACTTGCAGTATAAATTAGAACAGCTATTTGAGGAGCACCGGTTGGTTTCTCTGATAACACTGCTGAGAGGTTAGTAAAAGTTACATCTTTGTGAAAATACTGCTTTAGTTTGATATTTGGAATTCCTTCTGTTAAGTTTCCGAATACTAAACTTTGCAATGCTTGACTAAAGCTAATGGAGTTTTAAAAATCAAGTGGTCCTGTAAAAAGATTCCAAAGGTCATTGCAGAAAGATGCTGAGTCAGCCATGTTGTCTGCCAGTGATGATTACAGAAAAAAAGTATTGCAAATAGTAATTTGCTGAGGTGTACCAAGAACAAGAAAAAGATAATGAAGGTGGTTTAGTATATGAGAGCACCAGTATTTCATGCAATCTTTAAATTACTTTCACTTGTGTGCTACATCACAGTCCTTTATTTTTTTTTGTTTCCTTTGTTGCGATGGGCTCTTGAGAGGGCTGAAGTGTTCTTGACTTACAAATGAGGGAAGGACAGAGAGGTTAAAAAATAAAAAATTAAAAATCACCTCATAACTGTAGAGAAGCATTATCCGACTGCAGTCTGATCTAAACAACACATCTGGCCAAAGCTCTGCAGGGTCAAGGTAGCTCTGTCCTTATCAAGCCAAATAGAAAGCTTGTGAAAGACAAAAAAGGAAAGGATTAAGTCTTTTAGAACCTAAAACCAAAACTGAGTGCCTAGTATTTCTGATGAACAGCAATTTTTGTTTCATCATTCATAGCTAAATCTGAAATTTTTGGCAGTTCCAGCTACGGTTTTAGCACAAGGTATAAATACTGCTTATAGTTTTGAAACTATAAGGAAGTTGTAAGTAAGGAGATCATAACAAACCAAAAGCAGAATTGATACAGTCCTAGAAGATAATGCTTTAAAAATCTGAAAAGAACAGAAACAAATTGGCAAAGGATTATTGTCCTCCCCACAGGTGTGGGGTATTCTGGATTCGATCAGGCTAATGTAAGCAAAAAACGCTTATGGCAAGGCTCGAATTCTCCTCCAGTCAAGGTCGTACAGAAAAGAAGCTCAACTTTGAAGCCATAATCCAAAACACGTTTTATATGTCAGTGATGAACAGCTGCCTAAAGACTTTTTTTCTAATGTGTCTTTGCTGCAGACGCCGTGTTCTGTGAGAACACTGAACCGCGCTCTCTCCAGGATAAACAGAAGCGAGCAAAGCAGACTTTCGAAGAAATGATGAGATACATTCCAGGTTCTCTATTTCATGACTCTCCAATGAGTATGGTTAATTGTTCAAGCAGATGTTAGCTTTCCAAATCAAGTAATACTTAACACTGCTGAGATTTGGCTAGAGTACTGCCACTAGGTGTAAAAACCCCCCAGGAGTTCAGTTTCATCACTTAAGTGTTGCTGACTAAGCTTGTAGCATAGTGATTAATAAGGATGTGATGGAAATAAAGAGGTTTGCAAATGTACTTACTACCATAATTTTTTCATCTTTAGACTGCTCCAATGTTTTGTATTTTATCCCAGTGAAATCTGGGTTACAGAAGATAAATCAGAGCTCTCCTTACTCTGTATAAACTAGGGAAGAGGGGCCCATTTGCTAGGTTGTTCAAAAAGCAAGTAAAAAATTTCACCTTGTGTTTTTTTAAACAGTGTATTAGTACAATACATAGATATTATAAAAAGTGTAATAATCACTTAGGTGTGCAGCCCTGAAGGAAAGGCAGGAAAGTAGGAGGAACCAAGGGAGTGTTTGTTTTTCTATTTATCACTTTAGATGGATAAAATTTGAAGTGTTTCTTTAATTTAAACTTTAAATTACTGGAGTACTCTAACTGTACCGTAAAGCTGTTTTGCATTGCTTTGTAATGACTTGTGCGTTTGTTGTTGTTCTCTGGTCTAGATTTAATGGGCAAGTGCATTGGGGAAGAGGCTAAATACGAAGGCATCAGGCTTCTGTTCGATGGGATGCAGCAACCAGTGCTCAACAAACAGGTAACTTGTAACACGTGAAAAACTTCCTTTTGGGAGAGAATTTCTTGAAGTGAATGTATTGCTGCAGCAGAGGAGTGACCTCTAATTCAGACTGAAAATAAAAAGCGGTAGTGTTGCCTTGGAGTATTCTTAATTTTCTTTCCTTTTTTTTAGTTAACTTATGTTCTGCTGGACATTGGGATTCAAGAACTCTTTCCAGAGCTGAGCAAGGTGTGTGCTAACTCCATTCAAGAGCTGCAGAATTCTTCAGGCTGCTAGGGGTCTGGTCATTGGTGCATTTTTGCTGTTGTTCCCTTGTAATGCTTATTTTAAATTTTGGGGGAAATCTTTATTTTCCTAATGTGTTTAAATCATAAAAATCTGGATTATTTACATTTTTGTTAATTAGCTCTTTCTAAAACAGTTTAGGCCCACTGGTCTAGCACACAGCAAGTCTGAGCTGCCTTGCAGTAGAATTGGACAGAGCAATCAGCTGTCAGGATTTCTGTGCCTTTCTTTTTGATTGATTGTCACCACTCTGTTTTATGCATTTCCTGATTTAGGAGGTGAATTCTGCATGCAGAGCTCAGGCTGATAGAGATAGGTAAAGGAGAAAGTGTTGGCACAACACAAAAAACTGTATAAATGCGTATCATCAGGTTTGTGATGCATCTGATGGTTGTACTTACGTACATAGAACATTCACAAAGTTTTCCATAGTAAGTTTACAGCTTGGTGTTCATGGTAAGCAGGAGATATTAGATAGTTAACTAGATATAAACAAATGAACAAAACACGCCCTCACTTTCATATAATTCAGATGACTGTTGCATGAGCCCTGTGTCCCAGAACTGTGGAGTGCCAGCAGTGATTTGTTTTGCACGATAAATAGGAACAAATGACAGATGTCAGAACAAGCTAGGGCACCTTCCATGATTTTCACTGAAATGAGGTCAGCTTAGCAAGTTTGTAGTTGTAGTGAAGAACAGAAAAATGCTTCAGGTCGGTCAGCGTTTAAAGGGAAAACCGAGCATCCTGGGAGGTTTTTTTTTTGAGCGTGGCTCCTTCGGCAGGGAGAACAGCAACGGGAGAAATGGGAAGATCTTTATTAGTGTGGATGTCAATCTGCTTCCCAGTCTTGAGATCTGATATCTTGAAGGTACATCCTGCTGCACGTACCAATGCGGATATATACTGGACCACTTCAGATACTCTGTGTTTAATGGCAGGATGCCTAAGTGAACAAGGTCTAAGGATAAGAGCTGAAAAACACCTAATAGATGATTTTTGCCTTTGGTATGTGCAGCCAGTCCCTTGGAAGTCTGTCAGACAGGATACGAGGAGAAGGGACAGCTGAGAGAGGAGCAGCATTCCTGGCAGAGGAAGGAAAGAAATCCAGTTGAAAAAATATATCATGCCAGTGCCATTTCCAGAGCAGAAAATTGCTGTGATAAGAAAATTATGTTTAGCAGTTAGGAATGGGGGAGGTAAGAACTTACAGAGAAAGAAGAAAATACCTATTCTGAGAAACAGTATTAAAACCCTGAAAGGCGTAGCCGTCCTTTCTCTTCACTCTGTTTTTGAGTGGATGTTTTCCAATACCATTCATTAATCACTTAACCTCAGTTTAGTCATTTATATGTAAATATGAATTTTCATACTTAATAAGTCAATTTTTCTCTCCATTACTGTTTGCCAGGGTCCAAAGGAAGCCAGCTCTGTGGCATGTTGGATGTGAACACAGGGACCTTGCTGGACACCCAGCAGAAAAATCTGCTGTGCGTTATTGTAATGGGCATGTGACATTTTAACCTTGTGTTGTATATTTTCCTGTAAATAACATAAAATTTAAGTTGTAAAAAAATCTCTTTATGCAATAAAGACATAAAATTTAAAACAAATTACAAGTAAATATAATATCTGTAGTTTTTATTTAAAACTTGTTTAGCTGTATCAGTAAACATCAAATTAATTTCCCCCAAATCTCTGTGTGTGAAATTACAGGATGACATAAAATAAGACATCTGGGAGACGGGCCAGTGTATGCTTTGCTAAAAGAGCAATTACAGTTGTCATCCTTAAAAGATATGTAGAAAAATTGTATGGAATAAGCTGTAGAATGCTGCCAGAAAGTTATTTTTAATTGTCTTAACAAAACTTACTAATGAAAAAAAATTATATGGTTGAATCTACTATATACAAATAATCTCAGAAATATCTTTGACCTTTGTGCTTTCTGTGAGCATGGAAGATCATGTGTGTAATTTAGTTTATTTAATATCTGACCTTCAGATCCTAAAGCACGCTTGAAATAATAATGGGTGTGAAGAGTGTTTTTGACTTTTACTTTAGCCTTTATTTTTCTGCAGTTTCTTATCTGGGTTTGTTGGGGTTTTTCTGACATCCTCTTTACAGGCTTAGAAAAGAGGATGTGAGTCTGTTTGTAGTATTTTGTAAAAACTTATTAATTAGTATAAAAGTGTGTGGAATACTCTTCCTGTTAATTTGTTGACCCAGCCTTCATAAAAGAGACTTTGAAAAGGACTTTCATGCATGGATTTTTAACAAGTTTTACTCGCAGAACAAGGCAGAGATATTTTAATTGGCATTCCTCACGTTTTCTTTTCAGACAACACCCATTTTCTCCTGTTACAAACAAACCAATCTAATGCAGTATTTGTGGTTTCTGTCAATACAATTTGCATTATATCTGTATTACTTTTGCATACCTTTTCCTTCTGTTTGTCAAAAGAAGGTAAAAGTGTTATTTCTCGCTAGCTATGCCAATGGAGTTGTCACAACTCTTCAGCGTGCAGGTAAAGTTTGATCCACAAGTATGCTCTCTGATACCGGTTTTATGCTGATTTTGGGAAGACCGTCCTGTAAATGAATAACTTTAGGGTCTGGTATTGGCAAATCAGCAATGCCATGTTATAAATAGTAGTGCATCAAGGTCAGTTGTTACCTCCCTGCTGTAACACCACTTACCCAATACAGCTATGTAGTCCAGATCTTTTCATGCACAGCCGTTGAATTTATGTGGAAACTAAGGAGGTCTTGAAATTGAAGCATACTGAGTGTTTATCTTAATGCACCTTCTCCTTGCAGTCTGCAGGTGCAGTGAATTTAAGAGGTGAGTAGCTTGGGTCGGAAAAGGAGTGTAGTGCAGTTTCCAGAAAAACAAAGCAGGTTTATTCAAAACATGTAGCATCAGTTTAATAAAGCAATAAACAACACGGCAACAAGTTTAGGGCAAAACTCCAGATGTGAACTATCTTAGAAAGATAGTAATTGTTTGTACTCATTTATAAGCAATCACTTCCTGAAAACGTGTCAGAAATGTACACTTAGCATTTAATCAAATTTCTGATTTGCACTCATTAGCCTCTCTCTTATAGCTGTATATTTTTTTACACACAGCTTTCCCGTAGAGGAGACAGGCTTTTGAGTTATCATCACAATCATGATAACACCAGGTTATGCTGTAAAAAACCCTGTTTACTGGGCAGCTTCCAGAGAGTGCCAGGGTGCTGCAGGAGCCAACATATGTATGTAACACATCGCTGATACAGCATAATGGGCAGGAGTCGTGTGCTCTGGTCTTGAGGAAAAAGGTGTAAAATTATGTTTCACATAAATATAGTCTTAGATTGTGTTCTTGCTCTAGATAGAGTCCCCAAACTGGTCATATTAAACAGTGAAATTTATATATTCTCAATTTGTTAGAATTGATCAAAATCAAATCAAGCTTTCATTGCATCCTTTATTAATAGAAAACCTAAGTGAGATGCTGCATCTTCAAAAGTAAAATAGAAAGACTTTTTTTAGTTGCATGTACATGGACCTCATGCTTTTAATGATACTGAGTTTAATCCAGCTCTTCCAGCCATTGGAGTATGTATGATAAATATGACTGGAAGCAAAGTAGAATTATTAGATTGAGAGTTTTAACCCTGAGCAGAGATCAAAGAAAGGTAATGATATATCCATTATATATATCCATTTATCCATTATATCCTATAATAAAATCAATTTTTAGAAGCTCATTTACATTACTGGAATTAGGTTATTAATCAACTCAGCTAGAAGAATTTGACAAGTTAAAAAAATATCCCATTTCAGTCTTTTTTTTTTATATGCTGGAGCATTACTGTTCACTGATACTTTGCTTTCACAGATACTTTGCTTCTTGAAATATCAAACTGAATTGTGGGTTATCCAAGTTTGTACCTGCTGATTCAAACTAAGAGAAGTTACGAGTTCTGCACCCTGTGCTTCAATGACTCTGCCAGATAAAAGACAATTGGTTGGGCTGCTTACTGTTGGCATGCAGAAACGAAACACTCATCTTCAGGTGTAAGAAAAGAGAACAGTTCTCTTTTCCTTTTGACAGCACCATCTCTCCTCCTGTCTTCCTCTAAATGAGAAGATAGTGAGCAAAAATCAAGTATGCAATAATGTTACAGTGAACAATACAGAAATCAGTGTAAGGCTTCCTTCGATAAGGCTTCCAGAAGAAAACTTGATTCGACCTTCAACTGCTGGGTAAACTCTCTTCATTCTCTGGAGGTAACGGGAAACCACCTCAGTATCGGCTTCACCTAAACAAACAAACAGAAAAAGATGCAGTGTTCTCTGTAGCAGCCAAGCTCTCAACCAAAATTTAAGAACCTGTCAAAACCTGCAGTTTTAGGTCAAGTTTTAAAGCAAACTGTTCTGTAGGGTTTGTTATTTGGAATTGGAGCCTGTGGTCAAGACAGCGGAGGGGGGTGGAGAGTCATTTCTTGTGCACAGATAAAAATCTCTGGTGGTTTGTAGCCTGCATTTTTGGTTACTACTCTTCTTCTACTATAAAAAGTTCTCTTCGCATGGTGTCACTTCTGCGTTGGCATTTTTCTGTTGTAACTTCCCATCAGATTTAGGTAGATTGAGATAGTCTCCCACCTGTTTGGGGTAGAGTGCTATAGGTCTGGTAAAGCATCACTTAAACATTTTCAAATTTAACTTTACTCTTTTAGGAATAATTTCTAGTCTGTACTCTGCTGTGTACACACAAAATATGATCTGGATTTTCTGAAGTGGAAGGGCCCCTGAGTCAATGCAACCACCCATGTCTTATGAGCCCTTTCTTACCGGAGCTCTTATGATCCTCAAGTGCAACACCTCCATCTTAATTTATAGTTTTGCTCCTCGGCTAGACAGGACTACTACAACCTTTCAAGTTGTTCCTTTTCATTATTCCTAATTACTCTTCTCTATATTAATTTATTTCTAAATAAAGAGCTATTCAATGGAAAATACAGCCCCTGTCCCCAGTTTACAAGCTGTACACTGGATTTGATTAAAAACACCAATCCCACGTGTGAGAATCCACTTTAAACTGAAACACCCTGTAGAACAAAAAAAACCCCAGTCATTAACAAAGGTCCAAAAGGAAATTTCTTTTTGGTAAAAACATGCCTTTACCATCCAGAAACAGAACATATGAAATTAAAGTTCTTCATGATGTGTGCCTAGAGGACTTTTTAAAAATACAGTACTACATCCTTTTTGTGTTTTCAGAAAGAACTTCAATTTCAAAACTTTTTCAAGTTTCCCTTTGTCCTAAAAGATGTACATGTCACTTGTACGCATGCTGCATTTCTAACAGTTTGCACTCTCAGTGGCAGCTTGAGGTCTAAAGAAAAGAGCACCTTTCTTCTGAATGTATTGCTTAGTACTGAGTACAAGTGCAAGGCAGTACGCGTAGCATGTGTTCTCTATAGTGTGCTTTTTCCTTTTTTTCTAGTTTATCATGATCTCAGAACTGTTTTCTAAGCAGTGCTGAATTGAAAAAGCTTAGGTGCTCTTTGAAACTGTCGTGATTTAACTGAAAAAGAATATAGTTACTGGCTACAACCAAAACTAGCAATCCAGTAAAAGCAAAAAGTCTGAGACTTGTAGCATAAAAAGATCTTCTAACTTTTAGGAACTGTTTGTCCACTACCCTGCTGGAGCCCATCCTTACCTTTACTGTATCCCAGATTTTTGTCTTTCAGCATATGATAGCCATCTCCTCCAAATAACATATAGGATGGAAGTGTCACGTTGTATACTGCATCCATCTGGAGTGGGACGTAGGCTGGGACGCGGCAGGCTGTGCAAAGCACTTCTAAGCTCACAACTCGGCTTCCCGGGGCTCTGGAGATATCATAGACCACGTGGATGCCTACGAAGAGAGACATTTGAATGCCGCTTGGTGCAGGTCCTGTTGAACATATAGGACTAGAAGCAGCATCCTCCACCATTTTCAATGGAATTAGCTTAGGAGAGGTTATCTTGTTCGGTGTGATACCAGTTATTAACCTATTTTCTTTGCACAGTGATCAACATTTATCCAAGAAAATTCAGGAGATTAGAGAAATGCTGAAGTACCGTCCCACCTCAGTTACTTATTTGATCATCTGTTCTCATCACTATTCCCCAGTAGGAAATTACTAGTCCTGGGATTAGGATACTGCAAGATAAAAATAGCTTCCCTTATTTTTGCAGTCATACGCTTTCTCATTCCACTGTCTTGTTGGCTGAAATGACTTATTTTAAAACCAGCCAGCCACCCTAACTTAGCAGCTATTATGGATAATAAGTACTATCCTGAAAAAATCAAGCCATGCCAGGGCCAAATATTGTGGTTTATACTCGCTGCAAGAGAAGTAACATTGCCAGTTGTGAACCTTCCTCAGTCAAAGCCTGGGGAGAGTCAGGCCCCCAGAACACCATTGCCAAGAATTTGCTGATCAGGAAACCACTAAAGCTCGTCTGAAGCACAGAGGCTTTTCCAACCCCAGCGCTTTTCCTGCTCTGGATCTCTGTCCTGAATCCTTTCCAGAGCTACCATTTGTTGTTTTTTTTTTAGTTTCTCTTTTCTTTCCCCTGTGAGAGGCGGCAAGCAGAAGGGCTGCTGCTGCTTTATCTTAGTGGTACCCAAGAACCTGGTAACTGACTGGTGAACCGTGCGCAAGTCATCGGTTGTGTCCTTCAGAGGTGGGGGCTCTAGATCACATGGAGGGTAGTGACCACATCACCAGGCTACACGGCAGGAAAAGCAGAAGGGGGCAAAAATCCCTCAGCCCCCGCCTTGAAGGCTAGTTCTTCTGCTATATAAACAATAAAATCCGCACTGCATTACAGAGAGACCAGGAGTAAACATGACTGTAGCCTAGTACACATCTGGGTAAATATACAGGGAGCTGCAATTCAAGAAACACGTATGTTTTTAATATTAACTGTTCATCCCTAAAATATTTAGAAATTCACTCTGCTAATTCCGCAGGCCACTTGGACTAACTCTGAAACTGCCAGCAATCATTAGACAATGGCACAAAATCATTGTGCTAAACGGAAATTTAGCAATAGCTGGCAGAGCGATCCAGTCTGGGGTCTCAGGTAGGCTGCCAGTGAAGAACTGAAAATGAGTTTGTAGCTGGTGCTGTGTTGTAGCTATACTCAATTATATCTTCCTGTAGTTAACTGAAGTGTTAAACTGCTGCCATTATGGGTTACGAAACCAACTGGGAATCCCATCTCTGCTGAGAAGAACCGCCATGGCCCATGTGCCGCAGCAGCCCAATTAAACATATGCAGGATAAACTGGATGTACGGCCAACTGGATTTCCATTCTTAAAGAGACTTCTAGGTGTAACACAAACAAAGGCAACAGAAGGGATGGCTGGCTTGGAAAACTGAGAAGAGGAAGGGAGAAAACGCACCTCCAACCTGCAGCAGCTCACCGGTTCCTTGTCCGTATCTTTGCACGCTGTGCTCAAAAGCTTCTTTCAGAGTGGAGCCTTTTACCCTTACCAGATCAAAACGACCTCCAAATGGCAAAACAGACAGCAGATCTTCCACAGTAATGCTACCTGGGGGAATTAGACTTTATTTACACCTTTAAGTTTACAATATTATTTTAGGATCACTTAGACTGTACATTTTTGACAAGAAACATGGCAAATACGATTTGAGAAAATAAGATGCAGTGGAGGTGAGGATCTCATATATCGTCCCAATCAAAGAACCTGCACCTTTACCATTCAGCAAGTATCAAGACCAATAAATCTGAGTTTGATGTAACTGCAGGTATTGCTATTCAAGTAAGTCTACTAGAAGATTACAAACCACCAACCTAAGACAAAGAAAAACAGATATTCTTACTAAGGCATTTTTTCCAGTTGCTTAAGACTTACTCATGTAGACCCACAGAAAGATTTAACTAAAATGAAAAAAAAAAAAACCCTGTTTGTTTTCAGTTTTCATTCACGCATTATCAGGAAAATGAGAACTGTAAAACCTTGGCATTCGGAAAAGCCAGAATTCACTTATTCTACAGCGGACTACAGAAGCTCCCAGCGACCATACCATATGACCCCCCTACAGTAGGAGGTGAAGAAATATCCACTATCCATCTTTGTTCCAAGGCAGCAAGGAAGGGAATGATAAATAGCACTGTGTACAAACAATACCAGTAGCTTCTATTAATGCCAGCCGGAGTGCAGTTGGGCTCTAATGATGGGTAACTGAGAGATTTTGAAATCTCTTCCAAACACTGTGCAAATCCTATCAAAACAATCCCAGACCTAACACTGGGTTCTGGCTTGTGTCATAGCTTCATTCTTCCTTCATGATAAAGTTGTCCTTCAGCTTGTAATTTTACATACCATTATTGCTCTGTTCATCAATGGGTGACCGTATCCCACCTCCATTCAGGATGCACATTGAAACATGGTTCCATGACGTTTTATCTGGACGTTCGACATTCTCATAAAGCTACCAAAGTAAAATGTTTAAACTGATTTTTAATTGTCACTTAGTTTAGGCTCTGGAAATTTACATCCAACACAATCTGAGACTGAAAACAGATATAGAAAAGTTTTATATCTTCTTTGACATTACATTCAGCCCCACTGTAAAATACTGCATTATTTAAAAAATCCCACAGCAAAACACGATAAGTATTATGCTTTGTTAATATATTTGCCTTTTTCTGTAATCAATTCTAGAACTCTCTGATTTTGTGTGTATGACACGACCAGGCCAGCTGAACAAAGGAAGGATTATTTTTTTTTATTCCAATGACTGTAGTAAAGACAAATGATTTGAGCATAATTGGAGAACAGGGAAACTAAGAGGAACTTGATATAGCTGTAAATTAAAAACATGTAGGTGAATGTATAAATTAATCTAGCTCTTGTATGTTCCAGGGAATTAAGATTTTGCAACTTCTCTGAGACAGGCTTTTAATATTTGGAATGGTCTCAGCAAACTAGAAAGATGTACAAGAGCAGAGGAACAGGAAACAGGCATACTAGATCTGACCCAAAAGCCTCCTCTGCGTAGCAACATGTCTCCAACAATGGCAAAACTCTGACAAAATCCAAGGACAAGATAATATTTACTTGCAGCATCCTAAATAGTAAAGAAAACGGAGACCAGGGATTTACTCAGTTGCGCAAGGATGACAACACGACAGTGTTAATCCTCGGAAATGAGTAGAACAGGAAAAAGACTGAGAAAAGAAAAAAGGGTAATGGAAGGGATGGACTGGTTTCCATAAAGGAATGACTATGGTTATGGCTCCTCAGCATCACAAAGAGAGAAATGCAGGAAGGACATCACAGAAGTCTATACAATCAAGAGGGGTATGTGGAGATGGGGTGGGAAATCAGTGTGTTTTCGTGTTTCAAGAATGATAAAAAAACTAAGAAAGATTCAGAGGGGGTGACAAGGATGGCCAAAGACACGGAAAGGTTTCTGAACGTAGAATGATGATGTAGGGTAGGACTGTCTGACCTGGTAAAGAGACAATGGAAGGAAAATATGTGAGAAACCCATAAAATCATGAGTGGTGTGAAAAGGTTGGAGAGGTACCAAGTGTTTGAGGAGAAACTTCTTTACTTTGAGGGTGCCAGAGCACTGGAACAGGCTGACCAGAGAGGCTGTGGAGTCTCTGGAGACATTCAAAACCTGCCTGGACACATTCCTGTGCAATCTGTTCTAGGTGAACCTGCTTTAGCAGGTGGGATGGACTAGATGATCTCCAGAGGTCCCTTCCAACCCCAATCATTCTGTGATTCCATTCCAGTGCAAGAACCACTCCTTGGCCTCCAGCAGGCGTCCAGCGAGTGGGCAGCAGGCTGCACACAGACAGAAGAGCAAAGGCTCTGCAGGATGTGCAGGTCAGCGCTGGAACACGCTGCCACCGCTGTTGTGAATGTTGAAGGTGGTGAAAGGGAGAAGGGGCAAGCTCAGGGAAGAGAAGTTCCAGCAGGAGCTAGTAAACACCACTTCTGGCTTGGGAAGTCCTTGAGCTGGAAACTGGTGGTAGATGGGGGCACATTTAAGTACCAGGTCTCCACAGGCTTGTCCAGGTGTAAGCTCTTCCCTCACCATCCTTCCTTAGTCACTCTTGGAGACAAGATGTTGGGATGGATGGTCCTGTCCTCTGTTCCAGATGTGCCGCTTCTCTGCTGCACCCCTGTGCTCAGTGTTTGCAGCCTCTGATTTGTAGCTGTGTAAATGCTTTGCAGCTCCAGCTCGATCAAAGTTGTTCCTTGATGCCAGATCCATAAGATATTCTTAAATTCATAACTCCTACTTAATCAACAAATGGATTTTTTTTTTTCTGTTTGCCAATTTCAGTCTGAACTATACACTCTAATTTACTAATTTGCCCGGAACGGCTATCAGGATTGCCAATCTGTAGTTCCTCAGTTCCCCACAGAAGTACTTTTAAATTGTGGAGCTACCCTCGCAGCTCTCCAGTCCTGAGCATAAAAGCAGTTTAAAACAAGAGCTGACACAATGATGTCAGCAACTTCACAGCCACTTTACATCTGAGTTCCTCTAAGTGCTTTGTAAAACGTCACCTGGGTCTGTCAACCTTTTTTTGAGGATTTGGGCTACTGCTGGGAGAAGCAGCACTGAACTCATTGGACTTCTGCTTTGATGCAGTACAACTGTTCAATCTTTCACACTTCCCAACCTCTGGATTTTCCAGGAAAACTCTAAATATGAAAGCCCACAGCACAGGAAGGCCTGTTTTTCACCTTCATACTCCCAAATGCTTGGTAGCAGACAGGAAAGCCAGTGTAAAATGGGTAATGCAAAGACCATGAAGGGCAACCCATCTATCTGCTGATGGTTGGAGATGATTGTCTAGAGACATCAATTTCACTATAGTAGAATTTAATCTCCCAAGACAAAAAGTATAGCAAGAAAATCTAGAGACTTCTGAAGGATTACAAAGTTACTTTCTTTAAGCTTAAAAACTGCTAAAGCATTTAATAATGTTTTCAAATAAAAACATAAATGTCTAGCAGGAAGAAAAAAGCAAGGTGTTGCAATTTTGGTAGAACTGTATGCAGAATTCCCAAATCTTAATCTAGTACAGAAATTAGCCCATGTATTGAGAATCATTTTAAGTATTATGGTGAAAGCAATCAGAGGGACTGGATGAACAGCTTCAGGGAAATACCAGGAGTAACACTGAGGTGTGATTGCCACCTGTGGTGGCGACGTCTTACCACGGCATCACAAAGCAAATTTCCCATGTTACATTCTTGGAAACGGCAAGCTTGGCTTGTACCATTCAGGTAAACACTAGTTTTTCCAATCTCTTTAGAATAATTCCCCAGGTTTTTCCTCCATTTTTCCACTTCTTCTTTAACGTGCTTATCTATGAAGTAGTATAAAAGTGTAAAATAAGCATTGCATGTATCTCATATCTCCATAAAGGCTCTTCAAGCAACGCGGCATCTACACTCACTTTGAACAAAGCCTGGAGCAGGCAGGATGGGATGATCAGTGTACAAGCTATTCCTGTGCCACAGCAAGGTTATCTCCTCTATAATTATTATTAATTTATTATTAATTAATTTATTATTAAAATTATTATTAAAATTATTTTGTCCCGTTCTAACCTCTGACTGATGGAGTTTCTAGCACCTGCCTTGATAGGTGAGAGCTTCTATACAAGAATTTTTAATATATGAGTGACCTTGGTCTTTATTTCACATATCTTTTTTCCTAATTATAGTTTCCTCACTGTTAACATAGTGCTAAAATGGATACCAGCTCAAATATCAATGTAAAGGAATAAACTCTTTATAGAAATTAATGCTCTATGCACATCTGCCTGCCAGATGCAAATCTCATTCTTTCAGAAAAAATAAAAGGTATTTGTGTATACAGACAGATAATGCCTCAACTGTTTTATATCAGCTATTAGTTTTAAGCAGTTTGCCACATAACTGACAGCAACATTCATAAAACAAAAGCACCTCTTTATCTGAATTTTTACGTTTACTGACATCAGAGAGAGAATGTGAAGTTCCTTTACATCATCTCATTACATAAATAGGTCACTGAGAATAACACTGTAGATAAGAATATCTATGAACACGTCCTCTTCAAAGGATTTATTTTATAAATACTCTGGTGGAATCTAGAAAGTCTGATAAAAGCTCAGAGCTTCATACAGCAAATGCTGCACAAGAAGCAAAGACTAGAGAACCAGCCCCAGGTAGTTTCAGAGGCAACAAAAAGCAGGTAAGTGAGCTCAGATTTATGAATAGAAAGCACCAGAGAGACTTTCCCCCTCCCAGCTCTTTAAATGTTTCAGAGCTGAAACATTAAACACATGGGGTGTTGCAAACAAGCTGCGGGGTTTGTATATTTACACTTTGCCAGAGTATTCGTTCTTTTTCCTTATAAACCCTGTTCTGAAGAACCCAGCCCCTGGCATGACTGTGTAAATTAGTCCCCACAATCTTTAAGATCCTAATTACAGCACTAGCTAAAACAGGCTCTGTTAAATGTTAAGGTAATGTGTCACCTGAGTTACTAGCAAAAAGACTATCAGTGATTTAAAATAGACAAAAAGATACACTGAATTTGTGCTGGTTCAAAGGCCACCGTTCAGAAAGAAAAACAGGGGAAAACGGGCACAACAGTAACTCAGCCTGAACCCTACACAGAAGAGAACTGCAAGCTCAGGAAGAAAGCTGATTCTTCTTTGACATTGTACTGTGTATTTAACATAATAACGCTTGAATTGCAGCAGAGTGCTGCAGGCAAATTCAAATGCCTGGTCCACATACCTTCAGGAACGCTGCTGTCAAGCAGAATTGGGTTTCCAACTGCTTCAACTACATTTCCTTTCTTGTCAAATGTAACATTCAAGTAGCCAAGATACTTTCCATAAGCGTAAGCTTGTACAACTGGCACCTTCCTCCCATCATCTGAGTCAACCATGAATGGATACGGGCCAGCTGGCCGTTCGGTAGAGGGTGGGGTGCCTGCACGAAACAAGGATGTATAAAGCACGTCTTCAGCTCATGTGACCTTCAAGGAATTATTAGAATGGCATTTCAAATGTTTCTCAGCCTTAAAAAAAAAAAAAAAAAGGCAAATAGGATATTAAACAGGAACAGCAATGAATGTATTGTATTGGACGAGAAGCACACATTTGATTATTCAGTTATGTTATTTCATAGAGACAATGTTGTTTTCAGGACATGAGCTGTAATAACTGCCACAGTGTTTTTTAAGTTGTGACAGCACACTCCTCCATGACATCATGTCACAACAGCAACAAAGGAACATTTCATTCCAATTATTTCAATCTCAGTAATGCACACAAACCAGCCTCTGGCTGAAAATTTATTGTTAAGCCTTCACACTACATTATTCTGCATCAGACAGAAAACTGGAATGTTACTAAAATATACATAGGAATTGTTGATATGAAAAAGTCTGAACTATTTTTATTGATAATACACAGTCAGAATACCTACAAGCAAATCTGTGAATCTGTGCATACACCCAACTGATTTCATTTTACTACATCAAACTTAACCTCCAAAATTTCAGACAGGCTGCAAACCCTCTGCAAAAGCAAACTTCATTAGCATTGGAGTTGCGTGGTCACAGATTTAAAACTCTTATCAACCTGCAAAGTTTGAAGGGTGATTGGATGTAGGACTTGGAAACAGACAGATTAAAGCATGGTACTTACAGAGAGAAGAGATCTCAGCTCAATCAGCAGAGGTTACCACAGGATTTAAAAACAAGCCAGGGGAAGGAAGAGGCCAAGAAAACTACACAGCAAAGCTCTTGCCTCAAGGGTACCAGCCTTCTCCCGGTCTCCTTGATGGTATTATCTGAGTATCACTCCACTATGTTACTCCCATCAGTATTTCTACCCCACTGTCAGCACAGACCAAGGCAGGGTGGCTTTGGAAGGCACCACGTGTGGCAGGTCCTGCTGTAGAGGCCCCCGGCGCCTGCTGCTGGCTCCTGTCCCACAGCCGGTGGCATCCCCGGCCCTGGGGTACCAGCGGGGTTGGGGCGGCAGGGAGCAAGCCCAGAGGAACGTGGGTCTGGAGGAAAGCGGGCTCTTCACTTCCACTGCACACGAAACAACCGGTTTCCTTCCATTTACAGTTGTTTATATAATATGAAATCCTGGGATAAGTAACAGGATAAATGTTCCTTCTAAAACTCCAATGCGATGCATGTTTACTTCTAATCCCTCCACTCCTCCAGGGAGAACGGCTGTAACAAACAACAAGCTGAACCAAATTTACTAGAGAACTGGTTTTTCTACCTTCAGCCTGGCTGATGGAGTTGGTTTCCTGGTGGTGCCTCTTCACTATCTGATATTTATTTTGGGAAGAATTTAAGAAATCCTTCAGCTAAAGAGAACCCTGCAGGATTTATGCACACAAAAACAGCTTTGGGTTTTTTTGAACTGAAAAAGGAATCAGTTTTGATCCATTGCCCCTGTGCAGCCCTTGAATGAATGGAGCACTGGCTTTCTGGTCATTTTAGTTTGCATCAGCTGCACATGGCTTGAGTGCTTGGCCACAGCCTTATTCATTTCTTGCTTTCTGAAGAAACACTTCCTGATACTGATACTTTCTTGCAGAATTAATTATCACTACAATATTATTCCATTATAAGATAGAAGTGTTCCTTCTGAAAAGACTTTTCAGTACATCTTATCCCCAAAGAATTCCTGCACACATCTCAAAGTGTTTGATGCTGTTTCATTACAAATGCACAAATTCATACAGGGTACCTGCAGAACCTATTTTCTTACCTTGCTTTAGCCAACACGCTACATTTTCAGAACACTCTCTCTGATGAAAACAAGCAACTAAAATGCTGTAACCTAAAGCTACCATTACTGTTCTACAAACCCAAAGCACACCTGAAGAAGTCAAGACAACATTTGCTACATAATTTGTGGGTACACTGGAGATTTGCCAATGTCTTAGAGACAGATAGGCTGGACTAGTCCAAGATTAGACCTTTATATTAAGGTATCTCTTTGTGGGTGTCTGCATGAGCAACAGGTATGTCTCTCAGCTCCCTGGACAGCCAGAGATCCGGCTGACCAACTGGTACATCTCCTCTTAGACTGAGCCAAAACACTTTCCAAAATGCTGCTGCCAGTTATTGATTACATCTCTTGAATTAAAAGAGAGATTATAGCTTTAATGTACACATAAACGCACAGAGACACTTAATTTTAAGTGTTTTACTCTGCAGTCAAATCACCTCTGCAGATGTGGCTATTTCATGCGAATGCTGGCTGATGGCTTTGACTCGGAAGGGAATGGTTCCCAAATGCACTCATGGTGTTCCTGGACAGATTAGCAAGTGCTTCTCAGCAGCTGGAATAAAAATTATAGACTCAGACCATATTCAAACATATTTTGATTAAATAAGTGGATACACTTTTTTGCTATATATCCCTCAGATATTGCTTCTTATTTCTTATTATCACTGGAGAGGTAAGAAAAATAAGAGATTAGTTTTATCAAAGCAGTACAGGCCTTGGAAAAGGGACCAGAATCCACTCCAATCTGAGGTCTCAAACCCAAAGACTGCAGAATCCTGTTGCATGTGCTCTCCCTCACCTTGTTTAATCTTGAAAAGCTTCAAATGGGGAGAGATGGAACAGCTTCACCTAGTCTTGTCTGACAGCAGGGTACACAGGGATGACAACAGATGTGAATGTGAACTCCTACGTATCTAGAGAGGAGATGAACTCAGGTATGTCAGCTCCTGGAGCACTTCAGATCACAATTCTACATTGTGAACAGTGGCATGTCTTTGAACCGCACTCAGTAAAGCATTTTGACTACTACAGCTACCACTTTGAAGCACGAACGTTCTACAGGCATTAACCAACAAGCCTGTGCAAAAGAATCTGGATTCCACTGTCTATACCCATGATGGATGCACACTTTGAATACTGTATTCATGCTTGGTTGTCCCATCTCAAAAATAATTCAATACAACCTCTGAAAGATGCCACCAGCTGAAGTTATGGATGGGTACCAACTATGAATCTGGCCCAGTACAGGCAACAGTAAACTATATTTGTGAAAGTTCTTTGAGTCTAAAGGGCAACAGTTTCAGCTTTGCTCTAGAAGCAACACTTTAAGTAAGAAGTAAAATACCTGTATAGAGGAATGTGTTTGTATGTCCTCCAATTACAACATCCACTCCTTTCACTTTTCGGGCAATATTTTTGTCCACAGTAAAACCAGAATGTCCTAGTGCAATTATTTTGTTCACTCCCATAGCAGTAAGTTTATTCACTTGTACTTGCAATGCTTCAATTTCATCTTCAAAGATTACATCATCTCCTTAAAAAAAAAAAAAAAAAAGGAAAAAAAAAAAGAACAAACATGAATGTATTTACAAATTACCTTAATTACTAGTTTAAAAAAGTAGTTCATATTGTATACTATTTTGTATAATTAAAGGAACTTTGAACATCTGTGGCTCTCAAATGCTCTGTTGGTTCAAGCCCCTGATCTGATGTTCTCCAGTCTCTCAGAAACACGTGTGTGCTTAGACTAATACAACATTCCTACACTGAGCTGGATGTACTTGCCTATACTAAACAAGTTTAACTCAAAAAAAAAATGCAGAGACACCAATTGTGGGACCAAAAATTGAATGACTTCTATTCTTCAACTAGAGAAAGGAAACTAAATACGTTGGTAAGTGTTTAAGTATAAACACTTGTATTGTACTATAAAGACTTTTTTCTTTCCCAAGTTATGTTTCATAGAGTCATAGAATCATTTCATTGGAAGACACTCTCAGGATCATCGAGCTGTCTACAGACTTAATTCTGTGGGTTTCATAGAATCATTTCGGTTGGAAGAGACCCCCAGGATCAAGTCCAACCATAACTTAACTCTAGCACTAACCATGTCCCTAAGAACCTCCTCTAACCGCCTTTTAAACACCTCCAGAGATGGTGACTCCACCACTTCCCTGGGCAGCCTGTTCCAATGCCTGACAACCCTTTCCATGAAGAATTTTTTTCCTAATATGCAACCTAAACCTGGTGCAACTTGAGGCCATTTCCTTTGACATGTTCTGCCTTCTCCAAAGCTAAACTTCTTTTTTTTTTACTCCACACTCATTTAATTCTTCCCCCCACCCCTGAGGCTTTAAACAGCAGCTTCTTCAAAGTCCTTCACTAAATTCCAAATTGCCTTCTTAAACAAATTAACTCACCTAATGTGAACCACTCTCGGTAATACCAACACAGCACACAACTGAACCACCATCCTCAAGTGACAACATAAAGAACGGAAAGTCTGGAAAGGAGAAACCTTTTCCGGACCACAATGTTGGGAAACTCAGAGTCTTTCCGCAAGGTTTCTGTGCCTGCTGAAATTATTCTAACACAACAGTTACAAGAGCACTAGATAAATGTGCACTTTTATCTTGGGCAAAGTGTTCCAGGTTGCATAAAAGGACTTCCTATGTTAGAGGTTCATTTCTTTGACAAAGTTTTAAGAATAGAGTTTAAGAACACAGTCAACAAACTGTAATCCTGAACTTTCTGGTGAAGAAAACCAAGTAACATTTTTACCAGTTCCCCCTCTACCTAATTCATCTCCTTACTGCAGAGTTTTTTTGATCAAACCATTTTGAAAGATGCCTTTAAAGTCAAGAGATTTACATTATTTCATAACAAAGGAAGGATTGAAACGAATTCACAATCCAGTGCACAATGTCTCAGGAAACGAAGAGGAAGCTGCTACAATGCAAGAGATAAAAGAGGGTTACATAAAGTGGTTCACCACCACACCCACTGAATAGTTCTGTTACTGCCAGAGGGAATCTCTGTACTGCACATTGCACAGTGAATTGGGCAGTGTGTGCACACACTTTCTTCCTGTGAACCTCTTCTTAGATCCAGCGAGTCATAAGTTGAGGTTGGAAGGGACCTCCGGAGGCCTCTACTCCAAAACCCACTCAAAGCAGGAACTCGCAGCCAGATGAGGATGCTCAGGGTCTTGCCCAAGCAAGCTGAAATTCCACAACCTCTTTGGGTAACCTCTTTCATGGCTTAACCACTCTTACCGTGACAAATTTTTTCCTGACATCCCACCACAATTTCCTGTGGTACTACTTGAGCCCATTGTTTCTTATCCTTTCTCTGTGCCCCCCTGGGAAGAGTTTGTCCCTGTCTTCTCTATAAAACCGCTTAGGACAATGGAAGACTGCACTTGGTTCCCCCTTAGCCTTCCTTCTCCAGGCTGAAGGAAGCCACCAGCTTCAGTCCCCTCTTTGTACATCCTTGTGCTTGACAGAAGCTGGGCCTTATGCACAACTATGGGCAAAAGATTAATTTCGAGAAATGCTCCTTGAGCACAGGCGCTTTGCACACTTATCTCGCTACCCATGGACCACAATACAATGGCCATGCACACCACAGTGTGGGGACCAGTTCTGGAAAGAGACCTGAGCTCTCTAAAGGAAGAGTGAGACACTGGTGAGCTGCTCTAGCATGCAGTTTCCTTTAGGCCAGTTTCTCCCATGGGATGCAGCCACGTGGCCTGTGATAACCAAGCTCTCCCCACCAGCACCAGCTCTGTTCCCCTCTGCGCCACTGCAGCCTACATGTATGCCAAGGACAGACTATTATTAATCACCAATTCTACAAAACCAAACAACAAACCTACTTCCATAACCAGGGGAAAAAACAAGACCTAACTGTACTCCTTCTCTTTCAAGGTATTAAACTGATGTGACATCCTCTCCTCTTTTTAGATGGGGTTGATTTTTAGATAAAACATCCAAACTGTTCTAGAAATGAACAAGGAAAAAGAACTGGCCGCATGTTAAAAATATTACATGAGCTAGCCAGAATAAAGTGGAATAAATGGAATTTAAAATTCCATTTTATAAAACTGACCAAGCTGATACTTTCAGTAAATATTTTGCTGCCTGTAGGGTTGTAGGGTAAGCAGCTTCGGGTTTCTATTTTGTAAAAAAAGCCAGCTGACAAAATGAGATCCATTATTTTACAGCACTGAGCCTGTATGCAGCATCTCTCAGGACAGATAAAGACATTAAATATCTTGTGGGGTTTACAATGTGACTGCAGAACTAAAGCACATGAGCTGGTACCATCAAACACTAGAAAGATGGATTATCAGTGCAAAGCCAATATGTAGACAACTCTATGTGCCAAGTTATGAACAACTCTTGCAGGACGTGGAAAAAGTGGCTGGGCATTCAGCTGAGATAGCTGCATACAGTGACACAGAGGAGAGCTTGAGAAAAACTGCCAACTGGCTGTAATCTATGAGTTGTGCCAAGAGTTCCCTATTCCTATGGCTTCCAAACAGTAACATTAACAGTACCCTCAGCAGAGATGAATTGTTTCTTCACAATGGAAACACTAAGATTTAGGGACTTTACAATCTGTTCAAGTATGCTGATAGCTGGTTTAAGCAGACTGCTAAGTGTACAAGTTGTAATTTCATAAATCTGTGGAACTTATGTAACAACAGAAGAAATCATACTCACAAAAGATTTCCACAGGAAGCAGTCAGGTAAGAATTCACATGTTTCAGCATTTTCAACCTTCCTATTTGGCTTTGAGAATGCTTTAAGAGTGTACAGCATGCCAAGGCAATTGCTGCAGAGTCTGAGAAAACTGAATCATCTAGAAGTGTGTAGAGATAAGCAAGGGGCTGAATTTAAAATTCACAACATATCTTATTCATTGAATTAGGGAATTAGGTTGATAACTATTTTGCCACTGACCCACCTTGGCCATGATTTTCTCAGCCTGAAGGATTGCTGGGTCACGGGTTATACATAGTCACTGAGTTACATTAACGTATCCTGAATTCACATTTTCAAAGCTTCCAAACGTCCCTCCACAAGCTGAGAAGGCAAAGCAGAAAACTATAAAACTCTGATCACTATAAATGTTGCTCTTAGAATTTGTCCTGCATGTTGCTCAGTCACACTGTGGGATACACTCATCCCCGGGCTGCTTCAGCTGCATCTGTGGAGCTGCCAACCCTTCCCTTTTCACAGCTTTTTCTAGTCGTGGTCTCCATCATGTCCCAGCATGCTGAGGCATTCAATATGATGTCTAGATGTTATTGGAAATGCATTTAAATGCTTCAGATAACCATTCCAATACTATCTGAATTTTCCTCAAGCATATTTATTTTCAAGAAAACTAATTTGATGACCTTACCAGTCCTAACCATGACCTTACCATGCCCTAACATGGTTGTCTGGAAGAGGAGCGGAGATCTATTTTATTAATCCTTAATGAAGAACAATATTGGTTGTCTGTCCATTTTCAAACTTAGTGTGATGTTAGATGATATCTACCCTCATGTCCTCAAGCACAGGTGAAATTCAGCTATCTAGAGAAAATACAGATCAATTTTCTCTTTTGTTGATGGAAAAAAAAAGAAAGGACTCCAAAACCACATCACTGTAAGAGAGGAGTGAAGTAGAGAAGTCTATTCTGACCTCATAATTCCATTTCCTGATAATTTAAAGATGCAGTATAGGAATTAAAAAGCACTGAAGGAACAGTTCTATATTCTAATACTTCCTCAAAGTACTGAATATTCCTTTTCTCAAGAAAGCTATCCACAACTTCTTTATTACTAAGCAATGGAAAGAGAAGTAATAATATGAAGTCCTTTTTCAGTATGGAAGAAGTTTTAAAACATTGCTCAGGGCATCCCTGCGACAAAGAGCAGGAAAGAAAGTCTGATTTTGTCAGGCAAGGGCTGAGCTTTGAGCAGGCAGTGACTCACATCTCCAACAGCTGATTCAAATGTGTTTCTCATTCCAGTAGCCTATTTTGTTTTACTAAAAAATAAACCCAAATAACAAAACAAAACAAAAAACACGGAACCCAAAGAATACCTCAACAAACCAAAACCCCTGAAATGTCGGAAAAAATAGCCAGAAATTGAGAAGTCTTTTTCCTCATCAATTCTAATTTTACTCATGAATGAAGCAATTGTGGTAAAAGCTGAATGGGTGTTCCTTCTGTAGTCTAATTTCTGGAAATATTTTAGAGGCTAAAAACATATTGGGCAATTTCTTCTTCAAAAATACACATGAAGCTCTCCTTCCTTTTCCTAGGGCTTGAGCGTGGAGGCATCCAAGAGCAAAATTTCAACACACAGAAATGTCTTGGTTTGAACACATTTCAGTTGAGAAACAAGCTGTATTCATGCTTTAACATTTGTTTGAATGGATAAATAACAATAAAATGTAAAAGACTATAAATAAAAACAAAACCAAAACAAACAACAACAAAAACCCACACAACAGTAAAAGCCCGAAGGTGCCCACCCGCAGCTCTCCTGCAATCTCACTGACCTTCTTATATTCTTAGATAACTCAGTGATGCTAAATAATTCAGGTCTGTAGGAAAATGGCTTTTAATGTTAACAAATCTTGTCCAGTTTAAAAATCAGGCAGTTACAAAGTTGAATAGTACAAGTATATACTGATAAAACAAGAAAATGCTCACTTTTCAGATGAAAACATTCATCTTTGTATTCAAACAAATGGGCAAGTAATAAAGTAGTAACAAAGGATATAAACTTATCTATTAAAGAAAACATACCTGGCTGTGAAAGAAAAGAAGTTTCCTTTGTAGTGTAGCCAACAATTCCTATTGATTCTGAGTCAAAATGTACTATTTTAAAAGGATGAACGTATTTCATCATTTCATTCCCCAATGGGGTTTTCCCCTTAATGTTTGCACTCAGGATTGTAAAATTAGCATTTTGAAGAAGAGGATCCAATAATCCGCTCACACCTTTATCAAACTCATGGTTCCCCAAAGCCTGTGAAAAGCAAGAAGAAAATTTAGAACCACACCTCCAATATTTAGTCTGAGTACTCTCAGAAACTATACACAAGGTATGTTTGAGAAAAAGTCCGTGTTCTAGGGAAGAAAACCCTCTCATGTCTAAACAAGCATATTCTTGTTTCTCACAAACACAGGAACGTTATTCTGGTTTAGGTTTTTGTTTTTCACACTCTTATATCAATACAGATGTGAAAGTCAAAATCTAAAACCTATCTAAATAAGTATTTGTAATCATATACCAAATTAAAACCCATTTGTTTTTCATCCTGTAACTGCAAAAGACAATTAACAGTAACTGCAAAAAATATGTATAATTTGTCTACAGAAAATACATTGTTTAAAAAAACACTGAAGAAAATATTAAATGCCAATATTTGTTACCTTTAAATAAAACATGTATTTTAAGAGCTTGTGCTTGGACTATAGTTTTTTTTACCATCTTTAATTCACATTTACTAAGAGTCCTTGTGTGCTCTAACATGTAACAAGAAAATATAATTTTCTAGCTGTGATCGATACCATTACCTAGTACAAGTTCTAATGTTTATCAGCCAGGGAGACACTCCATAGACAATCCACAGCAGGTGTGTGTGCACACATGCAGGTGTGTGCATGACACTGTGAAGCACTAAGAGCATTGCACAAAACAAGCAGGACCGTTGATTCATTAGCAAGTTGATTTATTAACAAGATGAGAAATTTTAGTTCTTGTAGGTTGCTTAAGCAGACAATAATGGACTTCCCTTCAAGGACCGTGGAACTTTCTCCTACCTGTTCCTTTTTCATGCTCAGCCTAAGCTGCTACATGCCCATGCCTGCAGGTTCAGCAATAGCCGGCAAAATCTCCACAGATGGCAACTTGACAGAAGCAAAATACATGCAAGAAACTTGTAGCATATTTAGATGTTAGCAAGTGAAAAGATGTATCTATGGAAACATGGTAATAGCATAACTTGGTAGTTTCCAGGTGTCATCTGGAGCATGAAGGGGTGCTAAAGCCAATGGGCCAACTCTTCGAGACAAAAGCATGTTCATAATTTTTGAAGATTAAGCAGGGAAAGTCACATTCATCGTCTAAGAAGCCTTATACACATCTCTGCTCTACTTAGATAAACAGCCCCTATGTGTTTGTGGCAACTTTTTCTTCCCCAAACAGATATTGACCCTGATCACATTCCAACCCAAGCAGGACTCTGAAGCCACTACAGGCATGGAAGCTTAGTATTTCCATCAACTGATTGGCAGAGTCTTTCTTTTGGAGGAGACAAAGACTTCTGACTCCTCTGATCCCCACAGGCAGGTAAGTCAATGACTGTAGAAATATCAGGATGTCAGCAGTAACTTGCATTGGCAACCACTTGCTGACACTAGTGAGAACTCTAGGCACACCCCAAGGATGGAGCAAATTGTCTGCATGCTGCTGCAGCACTTCTCCAAAAGAACCAAGAACTATCTTTAAGAAAATCTTGTCTTGGGAAGACATAATGCACTCCAACTATATTCCATTTCTGACATTATTCTAACTGTAACCTAATTTGCTGTAAAAAAATAATAATTAAAAAAAAATAATAACACTCTAAAAGAAACTCATTTTGATGCTAACTGATGTCCTGAAAAGGTGTCCACAAACTGGTAAAGTATCTCAGAATGGTAACAAGCTATTTCCTTGTGGCTGATGCGTATGCCTTCTGTTCTTCCTAAATATGCAATTAAACCCCCTAAAAAAAATGAAATAAAAATTTGAATTGGATGTAACTGCCATTAGATTGTTGTGAAAAAAAAGAACCCAACCAACCACTTATGAAACCTTGTTTCTCTTGGCTTTGCATCTTGTGTTTGGATTATTTCATATCCATTAGGATACAAGCTTTGATCAAAAGTTTTCCCATGGTGTGGGTGGTTATAAAGTCCCTTGTTCATGAGAAACCACTGGTGGCTAATAATACAGTTTTATTTTTGATGCAGCTTCTCCTTTGGGGAGGAGAATGTGGACTGCTTGGGGTTCCTGTACTCTATCTAAACTACTCTTACACCCAGAGCTTCTAGGATCCTGTACCTGTGTAATACCCATTCACCAAACCCAAATCCATTGGCCGACATAAGTGTAAAGCACGAGGGAGGGAAAAATAGAAATATTCATGTACACAGCATGTGATCATACAATCCTCCTTTTCACAAGAAACCAGGCTAAAAATATTTCAAAATTAGGATACAAATTAATAGAAGGCCGCAACTTAAAACTAGACTTCTGTCACTCCTCCAATTACTGCCTTTGCACTATTTAATTTGGATCTTGATCTTAATTTCACCAAAACACAAGGCTAATGCCAAGAAAATTTGGAAAGTGATACCTAGCCAAATAGGAGAAAATAGACTTGAGGTGACAACGGGCATAAATGAAAAAAAGATAAACCTAAAAAAGGAAATTTGTCCTATTTGTGGCACAAACCTCTAACACTGCCAGGTTGCCCTAAAACCTCCTATGGCTCCTGCCCCCATCCTGTGACAATTTCTATGACTCATGTTCCCTCCTTCATCCTGTTTGTAATCCTCCTCCTGTACCTCACTTCTAACCATTTCAGTAATCCCCACCCCTTCTGTTAGGGATGTGACTTCCCAAATCTTGCTTAAAGAAACGTTAACTCACCCATCTGCTGTGTGGCTCTTACCTTGCTCCCTGTGACACTACCCCAGGCCACCATCCCCACCGCATGGTCCTCACGGTCCATGGACAGAAGAATCAAAATGGATGCTGCAGTGCTGCTCAACACTTGGCAACTCTGTCCTCAGCCTCTTTGGCAGCAAAGAAAGGTGCTGAAGTCTCTGTAGCTTCTCAGTCTATCCTGTCCCCTTCCATCCATTGACGATATTCACATTATAATATGCAGCACCTCCACAGAAAGCAGGTGGTTGACTATTTCACCTAAGGCATCAGCATCCAGTACAAGCCTCTGGTTATCCACAGTGTGGTGTGGAATTATTTTTTAATCTTACTCTGATGAAAAAGCTCCTGGGATCTCCTGAACAGTCAGCAGATGTGTGTTTCTAAAACTGAGCACTGGTTCAACATTGCTGATTTTGCCTGAAAGAATTTCTTCTCATGATATGATCAGGAACTGTACAAGCTCCCAGCCTGCCCGTGAACCAGTCAAACCAGCAAATGCTAGGCTGACAAAACACAGCCAGCAGCAAGCTTTGGGAACAAAGGTAGGAAAAAACACCTTGAGCTATTTCTGAACTGCAGAACTCCAAAGTGCTCTCAGTGAAAATGAGTCCTGAATGCACACACCCCTGCCTGTCACCACCAGGAAGAAAAAGCCTATGAATGTTAGCTTTATGATTAAGAAATCATTTGTTAGGCCATGTGAACAGGGAGCAGCATCCTTCACAGACCTGTCTGTCTGGTATGAAGTCTGTTTAGCCTAGGAAAGTGAACTGGACCATCCCCTTCCCTTCTGTAGCTGTTCTGAGGCAGAGGGAAGAAATGGGTGAAGCCATTTTTACCTGGGGAAGTGCAGTCCTTTCAGAGAAAGCAAAAGAGATGAAGACAGAGGATGTGATACACAGGGAAGATCTTCTCCTCAAACTGTCAATTGGGACGAAATAAACACAGAGTCACTCTGAAAGAGCAGTTGCTCTCAAACATAACTAATATCTCCCCTCCTTTCTGGGCTTCTATGCAATCAAAATAAGCCTAGATAATTCTTTATATATTAATAGGCTACTGCACTAAGACAAAATATTTAAATGTGACATCCCCAAATATCAGTCTCAAATTCTTCTACCTTCCTCTCAGCACTCAGACAATCAAAAGAGAGAGAATACAGGTGTGGAACTGGCACCACCTCAGAGAGCTCCCTCAAGATGTGCTGCTACAATCCCTGGGCCACTTGCACACAGCCTCTTACATACCCTAATGATTGCAGGTCTCGTGGGACTGGACATGACCATAGTGGGACTGATGAAACCTAAATGTCCTTACCCTTCAAAACAGCACTGTCAACATGTGCCAGCTGTCCCTTCCTAAAGGACCAAAGCCAGCAAGGTGGGCTGCAAGCCTTAGCCATGTTTGACTCCTCTGTCGCAGGACAGGCTCCTTGCCCACCTTTTGCTGGGCTCACTTGCTCACAGAGGTTCATGCATCCGCTGACCCCTCTCCAACAAAGCCCTCCCAGCTCCGCACCCACCCCAAGCCCCTGACTCCCCCAAGGGGAGCTCTTTCACACATCAGTGTCTTCTCTGTTGTGTATCCTTGGTACCAGCTCCCGGCTTCGGGGTACCTGTGGAGCTTTAAGCCCACAACCTCATTTGGACAGGTGCCCGTCACCAAGCACTTGCTTGCCTTCTGCTTACTTACCTCCCAGCTGCCTTTCACCACAGTTTTAGAATCATAGAATAGTTTGGGTTGGAAAGGACCTTCAAAGCTCATCTAGCCCAACTCCCCTGAACTGAGCAGGGACATTTTCAACTAGATCAGGTTGCTCAGAGCCCCGTTCAGCCTGGCCTTGAATGTCTCCAGGGATGGGGCATCTACCACCTCTTTGGGCAACCTGTGCCAGTGTTTCACCACCCTCATTGTAAATCTGCAGCCTTCTCTGATGCAACACTACGCATTCAAGGAGGCGGCTATGCAAAAAACGGCAGGAGAGGAGGAAAGGAAGGAACAGACTCAGCACACAAGGGTGGGGGAGCCCCCTCACCGCGCCGCTCGCCGCCCCCCCGGCCCACTTTACCATGGCATCGTAGCGCAGCAGGTTCATGAAGTGCACCGCCTCCTGGCCCTTGAAACGGGAGAACCACACCGTGCCCTGGTACTGGTCCCCGGCGTCCAGCAGCAGCACGTTGCGGTGCGCGGCCCGTTCCGCCGCCACCCGCGCCGCCCGCCGTGCCACGCCGCCGAAACAGCCCGCCGTCCCCTCCGCGCCCGCGCAGCTCCGCGTCCCCGCGCCTTGCGCCTCCACTCGCCCATGCACGTCGTTGGTGTGCAGCAGGGTGAGCCGCAGCTCCGCCGCCGCGCACAGCCCCGCCGCCGCGCACAGCCACAGCACGCCCGCCCGCCCTGCCATAGCGCGGGAGCTCCGCGCTGCTCCGCGGGACCGCTCGGAAGCGCGACCAGGAGAGTAGGTGGCAGCGCGGGAAGAGGAACGGGGAGCGGCGGGGCGGGGAGCGGGGGAGCCGCCGGGAAATCCGCGCAAGCTGCGCGCCGCCCCACGGAACCTCTGAGCTGGACTGCGCGTTCGCGCTGCAGCTGCGCGGGATGAGCGGCTGTGACCCGCCCGCGGCAAAGGCAGCAGGTGTTCCGCGCTTGCTGGGCGTGTGCAAGGGCTTGGGGCGGCCGCCCAGGGCTGTTGGGCGGCTGACACCGCTGGGCACCGGTCCTCAGGGCTCTTCGAGCTCCGGGCACTGTCCCGCGCCCGCGGACACCCCAACCCTAGCTGTCCCGTCCTCCCCACCGCTGTCCTTCAGCACAGCACAGCTGCTGTCGGGTTGGAGACGGTCTTTAAACCTGCTGGTGGAGGTCAATCGAGATGGAAATTCAACCAGTAGTGAAAGGACAAACTCCAATGCTTGCAGGAAGCCTTGGTGAATGTTTAGTACACTGAAAGGAGTTTCCAAACCTTCAGATGAGAATGTTTGGTTTAAGGGTTCCACTCAACCTTTCTCCTCTTTCTCCAATTATGTTTAAAATAGAGTGCTATTTCAGCCCTAAGAGTTACGCTACTTTAAGAGTTGATTTAATTATAGCTGTGGTGGTTTTAGTGTAGATTCACGAATTGCTTTCAAGACTTTCCTTCTGTGGTTAAATGCTAAGCTTTCATTTGCGGTTTGGCATATGCACGCTGAGGGGAAAACCTGCCAACGCCTTAAATAAACAACTCTTTAGGGGTACTGGTGGGGATATCACCGCTTTGGGAAATCAAAGTGACTGGTGGCCTCAGCTGCTCCTTTAAGTCATGCATTCACAGTGTGGGTCCACAGCTTCTACCACTATTAAATGACAAAATTATCTGGAGTGAGAAATTTTTGAAAATTAGCATTTGAAGGGCTGTAACTTCTGTATACTTTCAACTTTTGGACAATCGTGCGTTGTAAGCAATGACTGGTCAATTTTATTCTTAACAACAGAAGCTTCTCCACAGTGTGGAGAAGTGATGGTTTCTTACAGCATTACAGACGCTGCACAAGTTGCTGTCTCCTTGCCACTGGATGATGTCATGCCCCAGTTTCCTGGGTACCCAAAGTCCGCAAGATGGAATCTGAACTCATTTGGTCTGTTTGTTTCCTTAGATGGCTAGAAAGTGAATAAACCTGTATTTTATTCCGTGACGGCTATGCTCCACTGTCCCTGTGTTCCCATATGTGACTTGAATTAAAACAGCTGTGTGGTATCTTCTCATTCACTTGAATGATTGTACTGCGCACTGCCTAACCCCTCACAGCGGAATCCCTAATGGCATGAACTGTGCTAGCAAAAACTGGAATTGTGCTTTCTCTCCTCTTTTTCGCATCCCCTTTGGCTACGCTTCCCCCTTCCACTGGCCTGTGCTGGCAACCTGGCCGGAATTCAGTTCAAAGCCAAGACACGCTTAGGTGTCCACAAGTAGGTGCTTACATGTGCTGTAGTTTGCTTAAGCTTTCATTACGGCTGATGGAAATTTTGCCAGGACAGTCACTGGCACTTAGAGGGGTATACGGTCACACTAAATTAGGCATGCTGCCTGGGATTCATCACCTAAACAAGAGTGCTGGTGTTGTTTGGTAGTCTCCAGGTCTCCATCCAGAAAATAATATCTCGTGTAGGACTTGCATTGTACCTGCCAGCCTCATATGGCTGTCTTGGATGACTCTTTGTGCAACTGAGTGTCATGTGCCATGGCTGGTCTGCTGGATTGCTCTTCAAATTGCATTCCCTGCACTGACTAGATCTCCAGTGACTTCCTGAGTATTTAAACAGGTCACTGGATGTAGAAAGGAAACACCAGTCCTGAGTTCAGTCATACCCTCTTCGTGCTGATCCAGTGGTGCTGCTCTGAACCTGCTGGACAAACAGCAAGGCCAGCATTACCGAATGGCCCAAATCTGGTAGGAAGTCAGCTGTGTCAGAAACAAAGACCACTCTGACCAGTTGCACTGCTTCTGGATGGCCAGACTTGCACGCGTGTGTGCACCAAACACCATTTATCTTGTCGGCATCTAGCTGGCCTTGTCTTCTTTCCTACTAAATCACTGTATGCAGCCATACCATTTCTAAGCAGATGCTGGTTCTGCCCATCACAGCTCTGTACAAACACAGAGACACCAAAAACTCAAAGGAAGCAGAATGCACTTGCATACACAATATTGTTTTTGGCTTGTATGGCACAGCTCTACCCCAGCTCCACAGAGCTCTTCATGACTGGAACAAGCATGCTTTAGTCTGGCCTGGGAGAGTGGAGCAGAAACAGCCTGAGCTGTCCTGAAAAGACACTGCACCTCATGTATGTGAGGGGTGGACAACAGGCTACTTGGCGGGGGGGGCACCCTGCCTCTTGTGCCTGCTGGCCTTGGCCATTCATGATGTCTCCTGTATCAGGCTTCCCACTGTGATTCTATGAAGATCTCGTCTCATGCAACATTCATTTACGAGGTGATCAGACACATAAATAGGCACCCTGTTGCTGTGGGAAGGGCTCTTTGACAACAGAGCGTTTATCCTGGGAAGCAGCTTCCTAGATATTAATTAAGGCAAGAGGAGGCTGAATATGTGGGACAGACCTTGTGCTAAAAAGGCTCACTCCAGGGCCATGCCCAGATGCCCAAGCATGGATATCTGCACCAAGGGATGTGCTACTAAAACAGGATGTCCACTAGATATCCTATCCACTTGCTCCTATTGCAGCCTCTCCAGCCTGCCACTGATGTTTTAAGGAAATCCATAACATTGTGAAACTGCACAGAAATACACCTGAGGCTGCTCGAATTGAATCTAGAGAAGGTAAGAGAGCACCAGAAAGTGTGCATCAAACGGGTGTATGAGAGAGCACTAAAGAGAGGAAAAAAGTTATTCATACGTACTGTTGACTTTTTCCTTTCTCCCCTCCCGCTAGTCTGAAAGAAGCAATTAAATGATGCTCCACATTGTCAGTGGCACATCCCGTGACAGTGGAGACTGGTCTTTGTATTCAGCATTGGCATATATTTCAGGAAAGCTCTTCCAGAGCTTCTTTAATAATTTCCAAAGTTCTCACACAGGACTGGTTCTGATATGGGCTAAAGTGTTGCAAATCTTGGTTGGGCAAGGGTGAATTCCACAACCAGCCAGCAGTACCCTGAGAGAGCATGGGTATTACTTCTTCGTTGTGGTTTCCCTCTAGGAAGTGGGTTGCTCTGTATGGTTCCTCTAGGTCACTCAGCAGAGCTGTATGGGCAATGAGCTTTTGGTCTTATTCTGCAAGCCAGCATGGAACAAATTATAAAGAATATGTTTTGACTTTTGGGGTTAAATGTTACTGGAAGTAATTTCTGGAGCTTCTGCAGAGGCATTCCAGTAATAGGCTTCTTTTGTCACCGTATTTCTTCCTGGCATCTCCATTGCAGGGCCCAGCAGCTCAGATTAGGCATTGCAACATGCTTGGTTTCAAAATATTCTGGAATGGGCCACTCAACTGCACTAGGGAGCTTGGGATACTGAGGCCAAGGGAGCCCTCTCTTCAGGGACTGACTTTGAGATGACTAAGAGTTGTCACAGACCCAGGCAGCCAGCTGGGTAAATGTCCCATGTGGGTGGAATTTCTCATGCTCTACCACAAGCATTCCAGGGTGGTCTGGCTCAGCAATCAACTGAGCTGCTAGGAATGGTGATTCCTGGCATTTCTTTGCTTGGAGGTGTTATAGGAATAACCAGAATTCCCTCTTTGGTTTTATATAGAAAGGGGCTTTCTTTTTAGCTGTATTATTGAGAGAGTCTAAACTGAGGTCAGCCATGAGTGAGAACCCAAAACCAATAAGCTGTCTCAGTGGACTTCAGAAGATTGTCAGTGTCGTAAACAATGTCACTGGCTTCTCCTACAGCTCATCACCTCCATGTATGGCTTCATTATGCCTCACCTTACACATTCACTGAGACATGCTGTCATTGCTTTTCCAGGGCTGAACAAGACCCACTTCCTCCTTGGGTTCACCCCCACCATGCTGGCATTGGGCTCCTAGGTTTGCCGTGGAAAACAAAATGATCCCCCAGGCTGTTCCTTCCCTCCGTAAATCCTTTGGACATCATTCTCATTTCTATCCTGGTGGAGTGCGGATCCTCATCCCTTCTCTCTCCTTCCTGTGTCTTACAAGTATGAATTTTCATTGTTATTGTTATGCTTAGTCCAAACAGACTCAGTTCCTTTTGAGGCAACTCTACTTTTTTTTCTTTTGTTGATATCAGTAATTGTTGTTGGAGTTGCGGCAGTAACTGAAGTAATATCTACCGCTTTATCTCTGGTATAGTGACTTTAATAACATCAGAAGGTGAAGTACTTTTATTTTATAGAGAATAATTCACTAACTAATCTGTGTATGTGATTGAGGGGACAAGGAAAAGGAGTGGCTATCTACTAGGGTTTTTTTGAGGGGGCTGTACATAGGTTTCTCAAGCAGTATGGATAGTCAGAAATGTGTAAAAACCCTCTCTAGAAAAAAAGACTTTTTCTTTCCCACAGTACAGCTGGACTGGGAAGGGGTCAGTGACTAATACCATCCCTTCCAGCTGGTAAGGAACAGTCATTACTTCTTCCCTTAGAATGGAACAGCAACCATGTGTGGTTGGTTGAACCCTGTGCTGCTGCTGACAGCAGATTTGACTTCCTCAGTCTCTGTTCCCACTCCCATGGCACCTGCACACCATGGTTCACAGTAGACAAAGCACATTTCACCAGTATTGCTTACATTCATCCACGTATCTTTGGCATATAGTGCTTCATTTGTACTTGACTGGAAACCTTTATGATACTGGTAGTACAAATATTGCCCCTTCTTCAGAAGTGCTTAGATTCCAACCCTAGAAGTGTCTCGGGTGTTAGGTGTTATTGACACAGGACAGAAAAAAGAGCCCTTAGGCCAGAGTTTACAGTCCAGAGTTCACAGTCCAGATTAAGAGTTCATGGAGCAGGCTGTTAAACAGATAACTGGGAAGGTAAAAGTATCAGATGGAAAAAAGTGTCTGGGAAAGATAATGTAGCAATCTAAAATAAAACAAGTTTTGAGATCAAAGTTGGGTTTTACTTATGCATTTGTTATTTGGTCGGAAAATGCAGGTTGGAAATCAAATCTACAGAGTAGCTGGGTCTCTTCTTGCCCGTTTAATTGGTTAGTTGTATATTTTGTGCTTACCGTTGATCAAGTTGGCACTGTCACTAACAATCTGAAATATCATAGTATTTTTTAAGCCATGATGCAAAATATCTAGTTCTTAAAAACATTTCCCATGAGGAAACAGCTAATAAGTACTCAATGCAGAGAGACAGGCATCCTACACCTCATGGACACCTAATTTAGAATTAAATTTCTACTGACTGGAGCAAGTCTAGATGACTGAAGTCAGGTCAGACAAATCCTATGTGCATACAGGATGTGAGCATACCTTTCAACATATATATGCAATCTTATATACAAATAACATGCACTATAGTGGTATAAAGTTAGATGAAGATGTAAAATAATCTTAAAAGACAGGAAATCTCACAACCAACATTGGCCATACAATCTTAATTTGACTTCACTGTGCATATGTATTATGATCAGGTTTTAATTATAAGATCATAAAACATGCTTTTCAAGTGGACTTCTGATTCGTGTCCTGTGCAGGATGTACTGTAGAACCCTACTGCTGTACTTCAGTGTTACCAGAATGTTACTTAATTTCTAGCCCACTCCTCTGGGGTAACATAGTAATTTCATCACCATTTTACAAATCAGGGATTTATGATGCATAGAAATTAAGATTTGAGGTGTCACCTTCCCCAGCCTCAGTCTCCTAAGACATGGCTTTTCAGAACACTTAGGTGGGTGTAGTCCTTTTCTCACACATGGTACTACTTCAGTTGTAGCCTTTGGTGGTCCTACACACTGCAGACCACTGATCCTCAATTCAGGCGCCCAGACAACATGATCACCACTTAGAAAACAAAAATGAGTAGTGATTTGCAAAAGTTTCACCAAGTGAATACCCAAATAAGGTGAACCTATGGAGGTGCAGAGGTGCCGAAGTGAAGTGCTGTTCTTTAGGGTTTGTACAGTGACTCTAACCATGACATCATCCTTCTTCTATAAACCCCTGTCTCATGTCTTATGTCATTTGTATTTCTGCAACAAATGAGTTATGAAGGGATAGAAAGCACCCTCCTTCACTGTACAAGTCTGATCACCCCCAGAACAAGCTTTTTCCATATAGAGAATGAATTGGGATTCTAGTGGAGAAACAGGAAGTAGCTGTGTACTTCAAGACCCCATATCATAATGCCTTTTCACAGGGGACTGGATAGAAACAGTTTTAATGCTGGCAGTGCATGTTTCTTCTAGACTTGACTCTGTGACCTTAACAAGGTTTTTAAATATAATTTTGTCTTCAGTGTCCTAGGGTTTTTTAAAAAAGCAAATGAGAACAGAAACAAAACCAGAAGTTCTATCATGTGGCAGCGTATTATTATCTCCATGGTACCGCAGCTGGTTTGGAACCTCTAAATCCAGAGCATGGACTTCTTCCTGCTGACTCCTGCCAAAATAACAGACAGCAATAGCATGTTTTCATCCTTTGTGGTGCAATATTAAACTAGGTCAGACATGGGGTTTCACAAGGACTTGCAGGAAGCAGAATAGTGTCACATGCACCCCAAGGCCTCTGTAGAGAGATGGGCTTTGCTGGTTAACAGACCACCCTTTCTGCTTTTTCCTTCCTTCATTGCTCCCTCCTGTCTCCTCTCTTCCAGCACGGTTTGTTTAGGTTTTGTTGTTTTGTTTTGTTTTGTTTTTTTCTCTCTCTGGCTCCAGGTACTAATCCCATTCTCTCTGCCTGAACTACCTCTCATTTCATTCTCTGCTCGGTCAGTCCTGTGAGTTCATGTGATTTCAATGTCCTGCCCTACCACCAGGCTACATTATTTCTTCAGCTAACTCTCCACTCCTTCCCACACATTTGGTCTGAATCTTCCTGGCTCCCTCTTCCAATTCCAGTCACAGATTCTTTCTCCCACTTTCCAACCCTAAAACACTTATGTTGAAAAATACAGCCAATCACTTAAGAGCAGCGAAGTATTATTCAAAATCCATAAATGGAAGGGAATAATTATTTTTTTTTTTCTGGGATATTTGCTTATTTGCAGCTGACACCTGTTATTTAATCAGAAGGCAAACCGTTCACAGCCATGGTGCTCATTCACTGTTCGTCCAGGGTGATGCTGCACTCTGCTGGATGTGGCTGGTCCCATCACTTGCGTTCTTTAGTCTCCCCTAGTTTCCTGCAGTTAGTTGTATTCAGCACTTTTCAGTACAAGTACAGTTCTAGCACAAGTAATTTCTACTTTGAAGAATTGTGTTTGTTTGTTTGTTTGTTTGTTTAATGAAAGTGACTGACATCCCTCTTTCTGACTTGGCTTCCATTATACTCAAATCCTGTAGATATAAGGAAATTAAAGGAAGAAAAAAAGATGAAGGAGTGGAAATACATCCGACTATCCAGGTGTTTCCTTTGTGTTTGCCAGACCTCAGTTCTGCAAGTGTCATCTTCTGTGAGAGAGGTCTCCATAGTCCATGCCCCTTTGACCAAACATCCCAACTATGATAAGCTCCAGGCATCTTTCTGTAGCTCCTCTTCCTTAGAAGCACTAAGGAAAAGTCTGCATGAAATTTACAAACAATCAAGGACCTAACTGGTCTAATTAAAACAGAATGTACTAAGAATGTATAGGAAAACTGGAGTGGATCGAAAGGACTTGTCTGAGTAACTAACTCAGTTTATTCAGCAAGTATCAGGCCAGGGAGCTACATCTTGGATTCATTACAAAGGAAGCAATATCTTACTTGTCCTCCGCTCCTATCCTCAGGCAGCTGTCAGCAAGACAATCTCTTCCTTCCTCTCTTTTCTGATCCTCTTGACTACAGCATCTCAGAGACACAGCCTCTAGTGTCCGGCGCTTCTCGTCCCTACTGTTCCCACAAACACCGTTCCTTTATAGCCTGTGACCACTTTTGATGTTCAAGTTGTGACAGATTTCATTACCTTATAACATGTGCTGGTCGCAGTTATATTTCAACAATGAAATGTCTGCACCATCTGGGATAAGAGTTTCTCTTCTCTCTACAGTGGTTAACACCTTCTAACATGACCCTCATCCCTGCCCCCTCCAGCTAACTCTGGAGTTATATTTCCCAATTTCCTTTCTCAGAACTTGGCATTTCAAAAGCCTCTTTGATCTTGCCATCACCTCGGCATGCCTGAAGGGTAAAGATGTGTAGACCATGGTTTACATGTCAGCCTCCCCTCATTCAAGGTGTTGGACTGGCTAGGTCGATTTGTTCATAAAGCAACAAGACTGGTATTATTCATACCGTTTTATTATTGATACTTCTCCTCCATAGCACTGGTGAATTATTGACAAATTAAAGTCCATCCATCCCAGCGGCTAGAGACTTCACTACCTTTTGGTTTGTGGAATTCTGTTTCTGGATTGAGTTTAATTCTTTATTTTTCATATTTAATGCACTTGATTCCTGTTTCATTGGAATTATCAGCAAAGCAAAAGAAGATTCCATCAGTGGAATAACAAACAAACAAAAGTACAATACAGCACTCCTGCCTCCTTATTTATGGCAGAGAAAGGGATGTAGGATCTTCAAAGTCTCACCTATGAAGAGCAAGTCCAATCAAACTTTGGTTTAAAAAAATTAAACAATGTGTTCACACAGGAATGGTGTCATATTACATGGCTGGCAATATCCAGGTCCCCTAGAAATGTAAATGGCATTAATTTTGCTCCTCCGGTGCTATGCAGCAACAAAAGGCAGTATTTTATTCTATACAAGCTCAGGACAATTTCAAGCTATAAGGATTTCACTATAGGACAACCCGAAAGTTCTGTAACTCTCTTTCCCTGGCTTCAGCTCTGGTTCTTTCTTTCTGATAAGCACTTCCCGATCCCACAGGCCATACACACAGGAAGGACCCAGTAGGCCTCTTTGCCATATTATTTTGCACACTCATAAACCAGCTGCTGTTTCTGAGCTATTCCCTACAGTTTAGCATGACTGCCAGCAGTCTCCTCTTAGAAAATTACAAGTATTTCCCCTTAGCTCATCCCTTTTGTCATCCCTCTCACATTTAGGAAACTGTTTTTATTAAGCAGCTATGTGCCTATTCTGCCCATTGAGATGCTACTGCTATAGCTAAACAGTTACAGTAGGTACTGTGCATCGATAAGTGTAGATACCAAAACACTGGGATTTCAGAAGAGAACTGGGATCTCTTGGTACTTGTGATGCCAAATAGTGCTGGTCACAGTATTACTAATGCTACTACTACTGCTACTATTAGCTTGATCATCAGCACCCCCACTATTACTACTACTTTCACTAGACAATGCTGATTTTCGGAACAAACTGTCATGCTAAAAGGATCAGTTTCCATTAATATTGACTGAAAAGTGTGTTTAAAAGATGATAAGAGTACCCAGCATAACCTGTTTCACATTTTAAATGGAAACCTGTTTGGTTGTTTTTTTTTTTTTTTGTCTTAATTTAGAAGTGCACATTCATTTGAAAGTTTAGCTGATTTATGCTGAAATGGGTGGAAAAGTGTTAAGGTCAAAATAAAAACATCCTTTAAGTTTTTCAGTAGGCTTGATTTGTTTTCTGTTCAGGTTATTGGTTCACAAAAATGTCTAAGGTGTTGCCTTTTTGACTGATTCAAAGCAGGACTTAAAGAGTTCCGTGCTATAAACCTTTCCTGCACAGTTACGCCGCCAGTCGCCAGGGGCGGGTAGGTACAAATTACCGACCAGGCCCACAGATGACAGTGGGCCTCTGGGTGACAACAACCCTGCTTGGGATGAACACAGGAGAGTACAAAACAAACATGGAGAAGCATTTGGGCCATGAGGCAGGATCTGGACTCAAACAAACTTGGATCAAGTCTTCGGGGGTGCCAAGGACACAGACAAGCCCCGAGGCTTGGCGCAGCGCCTCAGCTTCTTCAAAACGGTGGTTTCAGTGGCAGTTCCCGCCCTGGCTGTTTTCACGCTTTTTCTGGTGGTTCTGTGGGCACGGAGCACGCCAGGCGACGACGGGCACCCCGGCTCCAGCGCCTTTGCGCTCCCAGGCACACTTGGTGTCGGAAGCTGCGAAGGCTCCTTGCAAGTGCCGGCCCTGCCTCCGCACCCGCGCAACGCCCCGGCGCAGCTCGCCCCGCCACCCGCGGCACACCTGCGGCACACCTGCGTCCCGCCCGCTGCCTCCCCGCCGCGCCGCGTCCCGCAGCGATCGCGGCCGTGGGCCCCTTGCGGGGCGGATGGCTGCGGGGAGCAGCCGACTCGCCCTCCCCGGGGCTGAGCCGCTATGCCCCAGCTGGCACCGGCGAGGCGAAGCGCCGTGCGGCTGGGAAAGACGGTGGCTCTGCGGGACGCGGCGCACGGCGGCAGGGCGGCAGGGCGCCCGGGCGGGCGGCGGCGGAGGGAGAGCCTGCCCCTCGGGGCGCTTTCCCCCCAGCCTCCATAAGAGGGGGCTCCGGCTCTTCTCGTGGCTCCATCTTTCCGCAGCCGCCTCCTTTCTGCAGTCCGGGGTGACCGGGCGTCCGCGGAGGAGGCTGAAAACTTGGAACGGGATGACAGGCGGGGCAACTTAGCGTGAAACTTAATTAGGCGGCACTTGGTTAATTGGGGGACGTGAGCAGAGGAGAGGAAGCAGCAGTAGGTTTCCCCGTCGCCTGCGGGGGAATTGCTGCTCCCCACTTGCGGGGCTGGTGCCGGGACAGGAGAGGCCGCTCGGCAGAGCTGGAGCCGGGGCGGACAGGGGCGGGAGCCCCTCGTCCGCCTCGGCTCCCGCATGGCCCCAGCCTCCTCCCGGCCTCACCCCGGAGCTCTCCGTCGGCACCCCGGGGTGGAGGAACCCTCAGGGACAAGAGGATCGAGTAGTTTTTCCTTCAGAAAGGGGGAAAACCAGCTTTAGGAACCTCTGTCTGCAAGGGAGCCGCTGTGAGGAGGCCCTCTCCCGCAGGACTGCGGGCTGGGGAGGGAGAGCCCGCAGGGGTCCCGGTGAGCTCCGGGCAGCATGTCCGCTCCTCGGGGTGCTCGCCAGGCTGCTGGGCCTCACACAGGAGGGTCAGGGATCTCTCGAAACGGGTGTTGCTGAGGAGATGCCTCATACTCCGGGTCAGCGTCGTGCAGATCCCAGTCTGTAATCGCAGGTGGAAAAGGGACACTCCACTCATCATTCCCAAGTATCGCTGTATTTCAAAACAATTAGGGTTCTGCAGCAGATGTAAAATCAGAGTAGAAGCTGGCACAGAAAAGGCTTACTGCTGGTCTTTTTTCATCCAAAGCTGTTATCTTCCGCTTTCGTCATCAGAGAGAAAATCTAAAAATGACATTTGGTTTAGATTACAAAAATAACAACAGGATAAAGTAGCCGTGAGAGAGCAGAGCTTGTGTGTCCCTCTTTGCTAGCAGAGTGCAACAGACCTGGGAACAAAATGGCTGCTGCCTTTGCACATCATTAGTGACGATGGAAAAGCAGGGAATATGCACACAGCTCTGCTCCCCAGCTACATCTCTTGATGCCATCCATCCTCCATTGCAAGTCTAAGGAACTGATTTTTGCACTGAAACTTGTTTGCATTTGTAATTTATTAAACAATGTGCAATTCTTAGTATTTTGCCTGACTAAGGGTCTTCAGGTGGTCAGACTAGTATTAACCATAAAATGCAGTTTATGAATATTAGAAGGGTTTGGATATTGCAAATTTGCATTTATTTTCCCAATGTATAATAAAATGTGCAGTTGGTACCAGTTTGGAGGGATTTTGTCTCACCAAAGGTGTTAGCTCCGGTCCTGCTGCTCCCTCAGTTGAGAGACATGAGTATTATGTAGTGGGCAGAGAGGTTGTCTTCACAGAAAGCTCTAAGTCTGTGGCTCTCTTCCAGCTACCAAATCTGTTTTGAAAGGACAGTTGATATTATAGATGGTAGAGTTACAAATAGCCCTGACAATGCTGAATACCTGAAGGACAGGTGAGAGGAAAAAATATATCGATTTCCTGTTTTCTCACAGTTCTGTTGTAGACGTGATATTCTAAGCATGTGAGGCAAGGTTTGTGGAGGGAATTAACATGTTTTATTAGCCTAGCTTATATGGTTGGAAAAACATGTACAAGCTCTTGGGCACATAAGCACTTCTTCAGAGAGCTTGCCTGTTTTTTTCCAGCTATATCCTGTTTTCTGGCATTCTGCTGAATATCTGAATTTCCCAGTGTCCGAATTTGGCAGGGCCTTTCAAGTCCTTTCTCAGAGCCTATTACAGAAATCCTCTACTATATGTTTGAAATTTATTTTAATTTATTTCTTTTAAAACTAGGTATATGCGCAAGCAGTTCTCTGGTGGCATCCCAAATATGGGTGTGTGTGCACCATTAAATATCAATATACAGAACTGAAATGGAAAGATAAATGTGCAAAAATTTCCAACAAAATAAGGTTGGTTATTGGAAGACTGTAAACGTGCAGTGCAGGAAGTGAGAACATTTTGTATTTTGTAGACAATTTAGGATGTGCCACTTTCCGGCCAACTCTGACTTGGCAATACTACATACTAACCATCAGAGGGCACTCCTGATCCTACAAAGAAATAATGCGGTTTGCTAGAACAATAGTGAACAGTCAGACTTTCCTAATCTGGAAACGTGCTTTACATGATTTATATCCCATTGGCATCTGGATTATGAGTCAACAGATGATAAAGTCAGATATTTATGACACCTCCGTTTACCACTCTTTACAGCACAGCGCTAAATACCGTATTACTGATGCACTTGATTTGAAAGTCACTTGCAGCGTAGTAGTTCTAGTGATTTCTTCACAATTTAATACAGTGCTTAGCTCAGGCTGTGAAGGAAGTTTGCTAAAAGAAACGATTAACAATAGGGTCTGTGTTTCTTTAGCAATGTCCTTGGTGTCCATATAAGAGTGTTAGTCCAGGCCAAGATGCTGTGTCTGGTAAAGTATAGTATATTCTTACTAACATTCACCTAGGACCAGCTTTTTGGGCTGTATGTGAGAGGAGAGGCAGTCAGGTAGATTAGGTGTGTGCCTAGCAGAGAAGTGTGGTAAGCTTTAATATTTCCTTTCATATGGTCTTATGCCGCTGCAAATTTTGCCTTGTATGTCCTGTTGTAGGAGTGTCTTCTTTTTTTCCTGTGAGAAACATTCCTAAAGCATGCATTTTATTTTTCCAGTGCACTTCTATCCCCTGTTTGAAAGGGAACACTTTTTTCTCCTTGCAAAGGCAAAAATTTGAAAAAAACAGTGCAATTTCTGATTTTATAGCAGAGTGCTCACAAAAATAACAAATCAACTACCAAAACTTCAAACCATTTTTGTTTTGTTTTGTTTTTCTCCCCCATCCACCTTGATAAGGGTTGCATGTTGTGTATTAGAGTTTTACAAGCCCTGATGACAACCTTTCACTCTTAAGACAGATATGGAAAGCGAGGGGAGCTTGTCATACCTTTTATCTTTTTTATTTTTTTCCCAGCCTCAGCCCCACAGCATATTAGCTTGTTTATTCCTTGAGAACAGGCAATTTCATGCAAGTGGTTACACATACTCTCCTTTAAATGGTGTCAAGACTGCACAGAGGCATATGCAGGAAAAAGGAATATATCCAAGCAGAGGGAACAGTAGGCACTGCGTATGTGTATGATCCAAGACCTCAGGAGTAGGGTTATTGTTTGGTCACTGGTCTGGGCTCTGTACTCATCCCAGTATTTCCATCTGCATTTTTCTGACACTGATGCTGCTGCTTGAACCCAGCAAAAGGTTTCTATTTTAATGGGTAGATCCTGTTGCAGTAATTTTTTTTGAGGAGACAGGTTTGGGCTGTTGTGCCATTCAGTTTAGCTCCAGTACTCTGCTGTTTGAGCTTCAACACCCAGATGGCTTCAACACCGTTGAATTTTCTCCTTGCTACTGTGATGATACAAACTGGATTGACATCTAGCTTGACCTAAAATCCCAAATCCCAGCCCAAATCTGTGAGTCTCTAGTAGAGTTTTGGAGAGAATTTGCTGGCTTTTGCCACTGCCATACTGTGTTGGCTGGTGGCTGGAAAGCTAACATACATAGGCAGTTTCAGAGACACTTCTTAAGTTGCTTGAGTGCAAGAGGAAAAGTTGCCTCCTTCATATTGTCATAAGATGCTTGTTAAATTAGAAGTCATCTGCATACTAAGGCAATGGGCAAATAACACAAAAGAGGTCTGATTACTTATTACTGTGTCTTATATAGATGACAGAAATACCCAGTTTGAGAGTAGAGTTGTTTTTTTTATGACTAAGACTGTCTGTTATGACTAAAAACTTACTGTTGAGTACTTGGGATTTTAGGAAGTACTGCAGTTGAGTCATCTTTGTTGGCAGTGTAGATTCAGAAATGCCTTAAAGTAAGCAAATTCATCCAAAACTTTTCTGTGGCTTGTTAAAATGTCTTCACTGATAGTAAAGAACATGAAAACAAAGTGTGGGTTGGGAGAACTGAAGGGAAGACATGCCAAACGTTGATTTCTCTTCCGCAGGTCAAATGTTTCCAAGATGGGAACAAGATACGTTTTTAATGACCTGGCACAGTCACGGGGAGCTGCCTGAGGACTGTGTGTGTGTATACGCTGCTCTCCTAAAGGTTTACTACAAGCTTGTAGGCACAAATAGCACCTGGGCTGGGTGAGCTTTTGGCTGGATCAAGGATGTGTGATGGCTAAGCTAAGCTGAGCGGTTGTCACCTGTTGGCAGGATACTTGGACTCTTCACTTCAGGACACAGTCAGACACTTAAGTCCCATCTCAGCCTTCTGCCTGGCCCATGGGCAGAGCTGGGCAGCTCTGATGGCTTCTTGAGAGCAACTCAGAGAGTCTGAACAAGACACTGAGCAGGGAGATACCTAAAGGAACAGAGAAGAGGTGGTGTTTTCAGTCAATAGCAAACATAGCCTGAGTGTCCTTAAGTGTGGAGAACTGAGATTTGGGTGAAATCAAAGCTATTAGAATATGGTTCTTCTGCTCAGTAGCTGTCTCTCCCACCTTGAGGAGAGAAGTACACAGCTGAAATGTTGATGGAGAGGCTAAAACTAGTCACACTACTTGTGAGAGGGTTAATACCAAACATACTGTCAGGGGCCAAGAATTGATGTGGACCATTAAGCTTGGTGTGATTAGAAAAGCATAGCCCTCCTGTTTTTACATCACTTCTAACCTTCCCTTAGAAGGACAGTACAACAGGTTTTCTGTCGTTCAGACTTTCAGATTACTGTGTATTTGTTTTTAACTTTTCTTTTTATCCATGGGAAATTATGACAGAGAACAATTGTAATTACTTGGGTAGAAAATGACTTTAAAGTGTTTGGTGTTGACCGTCTGACTGTCCATTTCAAAAGCATTTTTCTTATCAGTGTCTCTTTTTTTTTTTTTTTTTTGTATTTTCCTCACACTTTCACAAGATTTATTAAATGCCCGCCTGCTGGAAAGAGTTCTGTGGGGGTTGCTGCTCCTCTTAAATCAAGGGCAGCAGTCATACGACTTATACTTCATCTGATCATAGGACTGTTTTTTATATTTCCTTGAAATGATTCATTCATGGGGAAAAATGATCCAGGAATAATGAGACTCTTTGAAATTCAGAGGTGAAGTCCAACTGAAAATGGACCCCAAGGTATTTAAGAGTGGTGATGGTAACCACTGTAGCCCCCATGGTCTGCTACTCTGTGCTGCCCCCAGACCAGAGCTAACAGAAGAAAGGGGTTGGGCCACACTGGTTTCTGCCATCTCTGCATGAATGGTGGTCTCCTCTGGGACTGGGGAAAGGCTGGTGTCTTAAACTGCTTCAGCTGGGCCTGACAAAGCTGATCCATAAAGCCCAAGGACAGTAAAGGGGTTGTTCAATGACAATTTTTTGAACAACCCTGATAAAGCCATGGTCATCCTGTTCCTCAGTATTACAGAAGTGATACTTGAGGTTGGTTGAAATGTTGTGAGTGTAGAACTGTTGGAGAGGGTCTAGTGGAGAGCTACCAAGGTGATCAGAGAACACACATCTTAGGGAAAGGTGAAAGGAGCTGTGCTTGTAGAACCTGGTGAGGGGACAGCTATGGGGCAGTCAATAGCCTGCAAGTGCCTGAAGGCAAGCTATGGAGATGATAAAGCCAAGCCCTTCTTGACAGTTTTATGTGGCAAAAAGGAGGCCACAGCATCAACCTGTAGCTTTGGAGGTTAGAATGGAAGTTAGTAAAACTTTTGCCTTTGGAGGGTAATGCAGGATTGGATCAGGCTATCCAGAAAGAAGCTGGAATGTCTGTCCTTGAAGGTTTTCAGGACCTGACTAAACATAACCATGACCGACTTGGTGTGGTGCTGTGGATGGTCCTGCAGACAGGCAGGCAGTTGGACTGTGTGACCTCCAGAAGACCACCCAACATCAATGTTTTGATGATCATGTGAAAAATGGAAAGATTTAGCTCAAGTTTGACTTGAAGATAACATAGTTTTCAAGCAACTTAGAAGAGGTGATTTTATTAAAAATGGTGGGCAAAAGTGTTAGTGAAAAACATACAACACTGTCAGTGTTTTAAACAATGCTAGTGCAGCTGTAGGTTTTGTTTAAATATTATTTTCTATTCAAACAATCTTTAAAATGAAGTTTTGTCACTTAATTCACACAAAATAAAGAACTGCTTTTCATACCACTGAATAAGCACTGTACTTGATTAGGTACATCTCTTTATCCAGTATGAATAGCTGCTGCACATGTATGTGTGTATGTGTAGGATATCTCTGAAAAGGATAAACGCAAACATTTTTTCACTCAGCAGACTGCTAGCTCTCAGTTGTCACCTCATAACTATAAATAATAGCTTTGGAGCTAGGTATATTTCAGACAGAGGCACAGAAAGAGCGAGCAAATAGAGTTATTTTTTTCCATATCATTGGCACACCATTGTTCCGCTGTGGTCAGTGGTAGGATGTACAAACAGTATTTCAGATTCCATAGGAACCTGGTTTGTATTTGTGCTAGGCCAGCATCATGTGTTACTCGACCGACTGGAGGGATGGGAATGATAACCAGCAGCTTGCTTGGGCAAGAAGGAAGAGGTGCTCTTCCTTAGTTAATAGAGAGACAGGAACTTGAAACAAAATCGGACTAAGATATATGTTTTTAGAACTCAAATTTGTCTACGTCAGCTAAGTTTTGTCATGGCAAAAGCACAGAGAGGAATATGGGAATGCTTTCACCAGGCTGTCTTCATCTGAAAAAACAAAGCAAGAAAGTGAGCAAATTTTAACCAGAACTTGCACCTTTGCCACCTCTGTGAGTCTTTAAATGTTAACATCTATGGAAGAAATACTATGTTGCTGTGGCTTTTCCTCAGTGCATTTGCAGGAAATGCCGAACAGTAATGCTCTCCAGTTTAAAACATGGGAGTCATGTGACAGAAGGAAAATGCACATGTAAAGCTGATTACTGGGCTTTTACAATATATTTTCTGCTAACTGTAATAAATTCTAAAGAATAAATTAGCTTGTTTTTGTTTGTTCAAGTCAACGTTTTGCTATAATTTATGTGGGGTGATAGCTGCTGCTGTGACATCGCTGGAGAAGAGCAGTGCAGTGGTTGCACACAGCAGTCCTCTGGCAATGACCTGCTGCTCAGATGCACCCCAGTTTTCTCCTGTCACACTAAGGGTGTTCTAAAATGGCCATAATTTACAGATTCCACCTAAAAGAGTTTTCAGCTAGCCCTGCAGCGTGTCTTTATGACCGTTTCCTGCACTGCATATTTATCCTTGGAGAATTACGAAATGCAGACACCAAGTGGTTGTTCGGGTTCACTGAATGCGCAGGAAGGATTTTTACTGATAATTTCAAATCCTGTATTAACTGCATGGAAAAAAATATTTAATATCATTAGTGATCTGACCATATAATTCCCCTTAGCACTTTATGGTATATTTTCATGCAGTTTTAAAGAAGGAGAATGAAAGAAGGAGAAACCATACTTGAATCTGACAAATCTAAAATTTTGGAAGATTTTTTCATGATGTTAACCCGCCATCTCAGATTCAGAAAATAATTGTTGTGGATTTCTAAATTTATATAAATGTAGACTGATGCTTTGCAGTTTACCTACCTGGAGTTGGATTGGCAAAGAAAAGGGCTTTTCTGTTGTTACAGTGGTACCCAGACAGCTGTGCAGCTGGTAAGTGGACTGCTTGGGCACAGAAGGTCACAAGGAAATATAGACCTGTTGGTTGCACAAAAGTTAAGAGCACCATGCGCTCTTCCAAAGTAAGTTGCTTTAACTCAGATTCCAGTTAAGGTTCAGTTTTATATTTAAAGTTGTTCTTGTGGAAGTTTTCTTACATCAGTAATGGAAATGTTAAATGACCTGCTCAAAAGTTGTATTTCTGCTTATTTTATGCTGTCTTTGTTATCATTAAGAGAATTCTTTGGGCAAATTACAGTAGAAGTAACTGGTGTTTTATAAATGTATCTGTACATTCCTATTTATTTCAGTACCAAAGGGCCAATGGCGGTTATGTACAGTAATGCAAGTTCTTACATGCTGAAGTCTGGTCCTGGGTGTATAATAAATGAGGTCTACTCCGAAGAATTTGGAAAGCCAGGAGGTTGCAGGGTTAGCCTGCTATGAAATACCAGGGGACTGAGGCCCTGATCCCCAGTCCGTTCCGATTTGTAAAAGCACTTCAGCACATATGTATCTCTAGGCATGTGTTTAAGACCCATTGACATCAATGAGACTTTAGCTGATGCTTAACCTCTGAGCATATGCTTAAGTTTCCTGCCGAATAAGCAGGGCCTTGAGCATGTGCTTAAAAATACCCTGCTGAATTGCTGATCTCTCTCAGGCCTCCAGCCTGCCCCAAATACAAACCTTTACTTGCTTCTCTAGGTCACTTGTTTTGGCGTGGACTTCAGATTTTTTTCTTCTTTAGCATTTCCTTTTCACTCAGCTGGCCAGATCTATTTTCTACAACCCGCATTATCACACACACATGGTGTTCATTATCACTCCACATTGTTCCACATTACAAAGCTGAGTACCCAGTTGGCTAATTCAGTGCTTTCAGTGAAAGTGCTGTCTATTTATAGTTTTCTGCAAATTTAAAATCCTGTATGGAAGAAGCTGTTGTCAGTTAAACAAACATATTGTTCATATTCAGGTGCTGTTGGGACACAAACTTTTCACTATAATCCTTTCACTCTCTTCCACTGTGAGACTTTATTACTGTATTAGGTGGGATATTTAAAGGCTCCAAAAATCCATTGTAGCTTTCCCAGACTCTTGGACAAGTTTTAATTACTGTTGGCCACAGTATTTACTGCAGAAAATTTTCTTCCCAAAAATACTATCTTGTTTAAGCTGAATTTTTATAGTATTATTTTATTTCCACTGGAAATCTTCAATTCTCTGCAGCAAATACATCCAAAAGTGTTTTTCATCTTGAATCAATGTTTCAGAGTGGAATATTTTACAGTTATTTTAATTTAGCATGTTGGGTTATTTTGGTAAAAAAAAAAAAATCAGTTTTTAAAGTCACACTGAAACTAAAATACTCCTTTAAAATTGTCCAAAATTTCCCATGATTAAAACCTAGAATTTCAAAGGAAGAAATTCAAATAAAGATTTTTTTTGCATAAAACTTTTCGCACATGAAAATAAGTTTTCTATTTTCTCCTAGTTTACAATGTAGAATTTACCTGGTGTCTTTTATTACTACCAAGAGAAGCCTGTGAAAGTATGCCCTCAATATGGGTTCGCTGCTTTGAATTTTTATGCAGTAGTCATCGTGTTAGAAGACCGACTGCACCAATCCAAGTCCTGGGTGTGAAAACCTCCAAAATTAATGAGTATAAAGATAAGTGTTTCTTCAGTTTAGTAAAGGAAAATGAGAGCTCCTGAATGTGCCTGCGGCTCATGGATTTCTCTTAGAATGTAGGATAATCTTAGCACATACCTGGGTGCACGTAAAAGGATAAGCAACTCCCAGTTCCAATAACTGTCGCTTTGCAAGTGATAAAGAATTACTTAACTGTTGTTTTTATTATGTATTTTTTTTTTTATTATGCCCACTTTCAGTTGTTTACTATTGAACATTCATGACTAAAAATGGTTTTTGCTGCACATACTGTTTAAATAAATTTCTTGGACAAATCCAAAAAAACACCCATCAGTGAACTGAAACTTAAGCTCGTACTCTTACTTGTCAAGAGATTCTAGATCCTTGTGTTACACCAAAACATAACAAACTGTTAAGACCATTTCATGCTTCTTTGGCTTCAAATAAACTAGGAGTACCCAGAAAAAGGTTTCCTCCAACTTTCATTTGCCTGCATCTGAATTTGCCAAAATTCAGACATTCTGCACGCTTTGCTCTTGGCTTCAGTCACTGTGCCTTACTAGAAGGGCAATAGATTTTGTTTTCCTTGCAGGTAAAGAACAGAAGCAGCATTTTTTTCCCTGGAGCATTGCGGTTCAGGCATAAGGGGGCATTTGATTTTACTGCCCATGCCAGCCCATGTCATTAGCTTGCAAGGCGCTGCCCCTGGCTGATGGAGTCCGAAGCTTCCTTGTGATAGGGCAATTTGTGGTATCGCCGCAGGCACCTGGGTCCTGTGCGAGTGCCAGTAACTGGAATGATCAGAGTGGGAATCCTCCAGAACAGGCGGAGTCCAACACATATTTTATAAGATTTGAGGACAGACCAGATTCTTACTTCAAAAAAAAAAAATTCCTTTTGCCTCATTTTGCTGACTCAGCATATTGTTTGCAGCTGGATCAGAGTGGGAATGCCTGTGTAGAAGAGTTATATGACTTTCTGGCAAAACGAACTAGTATGGAACTAATCGCAGCCCACCCAAACCTAGCAGGAGGCAGGGTTTTCCTTTCAATTAAAAGCATTCTGCTAGAAGGCAGCACACAATATCTAATGTGTGTGTGTGTGTATGAATGCTTAATAACAGCTTTCTTGGCCTTTGAGAAAAAAAAAAGTCCTTAGGAATGAAGATTACAGAATTTAAAGGAAAATATTAACCTGATAAATATTTCTCATCTACTGCAGGGATAGATCTGAAAGAGAAATTAGGAAGGCCAGTATTAATTGCATTGATCTTTGTTAAAATGCCTCTAGCAGGCTGGCATGGCTCTTCTTCACAGACCCTCTTGCCAAATGTTGAATCCTTTGCTTCTTGTCTCTTTGGCAGGTGTAAGACACTGGTTTCATCCTGGTTGTAAGGCAGGGCCGGTGGGGTGCAATTAGCTCCTAAAACACAGAGAGCTGTGATTTAGGACAGGAGTTTCACTGAGGAAAGCTCAGTCAGAGCTTGATGCAGTTGACAATTATGTTTTTGCTCATATTACTCAAATTACCCAAAAAACCAACTAATCCCTAGAAGGCTAAAATATTTGGATTAAACATGGTGAAAGGAAGCTCTTCAAAACATGCTGTCTTGTCTGCCAGGGGGTAAAAATGGGGTTTCAAGCTGCCTGCTGTACAAAAGAAATTGTGAGCAGGGAAGTTGGGAGTGGAAATAAAGCTGTGGAAGAGCAGGGGGAGGTGATCTGATCTATACTGAAGAACAGGCTGGAAATGGTGATGCCTGAATGATTTATTCCTATCAGGTGGGATAGGGATCCTTCTCAAAGGGCCAGAAGACAGGGAAGGGTAAGAAGGGCTGAGGGAGTCTGTAGAGGTGGCCTCTGGTGGGAAATGGGCTGACGAAAGCCCAGGGTGCTGTGAGGTGCCACTGAAGAAGAGCACGGGGTGCATGTGAAAAGTGGTGGCCAGACTGAAACCTGATGTTTGAGAAGTCCCCATGCCAGGCGGCTGAGGGAAGGAGACAGGAGCCTGTATTCAGAGAAAGGAGAATGGGAACATGGTGATGGTTTAGAGGTGGGGACCACAGCACCATTGTTGGTCAGGCACGACTGTGGGGAGGGGGGACCAGGGAAAGACTTTGGATCTACTGGAATGTTTGTGGTTCCACTGGAAGGAGCTGGGCTATTCTGCCATCATAAACATCATAACAGCCTTTCTCCCCCTCCTCTGACACTCATTATTTGGGGCATTGTACAGAGAACCTCTCTTCCTCCTCCTTTAGGAGTGTCCATAGTATTTTAAAATATTTTTATTTTCATGTTTTTGGCTGCTAAGTGAAAAGGCCCAGTTATCCACTGTGGACTTCTGGCTGCCTGTCTTTGAAGATTGGTATTTGAATAAGGATTATTTTCCATCCAGTAATAATGGAGAAAGATGTGATCTTGATTTTGTGGTGCAAGTTGCAAAAATAATTTCTGCTTGCTTGGTAACTCCATCCTTTGAAGTATCCACATTCTCTCACGGGTGTATGTGACCTCACCTTCTAGTTACCAAACTTTTCCAAATGTCGGATTACACTCAACACCAGATTAGGAATGTGCTTGACATTTCTTTATAAGGTGCAGGAAAATATCTGGGAAGAGATGAAAGCAGATACAAGTGTAACTGGGATATTGGAATAAATTATATATTGCTACTATTACACTTCTCTTCCTGTGCTTCAGCTTACCTTTGTGCTGGAGCTTTGGCTAACATTCAATTGTCTGCATACTTTCTGAGAACTCATGAGAAATTTGGTCATTACAAGTCCAAATCACCTCGGAAAAGGAACTGCAATGGTTTGCTCTGTAGCATTGACTTTCAGAAACAAACTGACAGAGTACTATTACACCCTTAATTATTTATGTCCACATCTTAAATTACAGGTGGCATTGCTGGTGCAGTGGAGTTGGCAATTTGATGACTATGGACTACTGGAAATGCCAGTACAGCGTTTGGTCCTGCTGCTATTTGTATCCAAAATTTACGTGTGGAAAACTGTAGTCCAGCACCTGAAAGTACTCCCAAACTGTTTTGTTATAGAGACATAAATATGATAAATGTTCTACAGAAGAATGAATGACTGATCAAATACCTCAGCAAGATGTATCATCTGTCTTTCACAGATAAACATTGTTAAAATGCTGAGACAAATTTTGCAATTTGGAATATGAAAGAAACAGAAGTTTTATGCAGGGCTATTCTATAGGAATGTTCAACTCTGGTCATGACATGAATAACGGAGGCATTATCAAGATAATAATCTCTGAGCATTCAATATTTCTTATTCATTCTTATTCAATAGCATTCCTGTGGAGCATTCAGTATTGTCTTGGCATGGCTTATATTAATACATTGTTGGTTTTCTTAGGCAGAATGAGTCTTAGTATTTATCTTAATTTTAACTTGTTTAAATGATTTCAATGAAGTGAGCAGAAAAATACACTAGGTGTGTCTGTTGAATGACATATGCTGGTCTGTTTACTTTTCTTAGTATATTTGTATCTGTTTGCTGCTCTTTTTTCCTGAACAGTTTCCAGTTACCAGCTCTGGGGTTAAAATGACCATATAATTAATCTCTTGTGTATTGACTCTCTTCCTTATTTGACCCTTAGTTCTGGCATTTATGAAAATGGCCATTGCCTGTGCTTTCTCCTCACCAAGCCCTGCTCCACTTTTCTCTCTTAGCAAGTTCCTTGTCTCTGGCCACCGTCTCATTACTTTCAGCAAACCAACACACCTATCTTTCATTCTGCTCTTTACACAGAACAATGCATGTGTCCTCTCTGCCATTTTCAGGCTTCCCTTTCCCTTTCCTTTTCCCTTTCCTTTTCCCTTTCCTTTTCCCTTTCCCTTTCCCTTTCCCTTTCCCTTTCCCTTTCCCTTTCCCTTTCCCTTTCCCTTTCCCTTTCCCTTTCCCTTTCCCTTTCCCTTTCCCTTTCCCTTTCCCTTTCCCTTTCCCTTTCCCTTTCCCTTTCCCTTTCCCCTTTCCCTGCTTTCCGTGTTGTAGTAGAGTCATCTGGTTGTGAGCAGGTACGCTGTTTTAGCTTTGCATGGTACCTTACTCAGAATTACTGTTCTTACGTGGGTGAGTTTGTAGCTGCTCATTCACAGCTGTTGAGTAGCTGTCAAGCCTCAAGTCTCTCCTGCTGACATCTCTTCAGTCCAGCGGCCTGCTTTGGCTTGATACCGCTTGGTATCTCCCAAGGAAGAACTCATGACTTAGGGACCTCTTTGATCATTCAAACATATTTTTTACTTCCTTCCAAATCATTACAATCCCAGTAGTGCATTCAGAACCCTTCTTATCCTCCAGCAGACTAGTGGGAATGGAATGGCAAATTAGATGGATTTAGTATTGGGACTAATCTGTCTTGATACGACTCTGTGGTTTTGTCTTACCACTTCATCTGCTGCCACTTACCCAGGGACTCCCAGAATGGTCATTTATAAGAAAAAAGCATGTTGTAGAGAGGACCTTAAGATGAATAACATTGGACTTAGCAGATTATGATATTAAAGGCTGAGCAGTACTTTCAATTTCCATTTTGACTCTTCCAATAATTTTGAAACCTATGTGTTTCTTTGGATCACCTTGTACTATGCTTTTTCTCATGAGGCTTTAGATATAATCTTGATTTCTGAACTCAGTGTTGTTTGAGCAAGGGTTTCCCAAGAGCTTCTTAACAAGTAAAAGCATTTTATGAAATTACCAGGTGGCCCCAGTGGTTTTTTTTTGCTTGTTTCTAGTAGAAGTGATAAGGGTTGCACATGTGCATCTGGGATCTGCATCTGTGGTCTCACCCTGAGCGATGCCTGTCACTTATCAGTTAGTCCTGCATAAGCGATAGAGACCGAAGCATCTACACACGATAGGACTGGGCAGAAAACTTTGCACCAGCCTGCTCTTAGGAAAGTGGGTTGCTCAAGGGCATGTTCTATGGTCACTGAACCTGCAAGAAACCCATATGGGGAAAGTTGAACCCTATCATTGGCAGAAACATGAGAGTGGCTGTGGGCCTGTTGTTATTGTTGACCTCTGTCTGTCAGGGATAATGTTTTCGTCTTGCTTTTACTATTGGGCATTGTGCCCTCCTAATCTATAATTAATTTAGAAGAGGCTCTGAGGTTTTTTTGGAAGGCGAAGAGACCACATGTTTTCTTGTGCAAGTGTTTAAGAATGACTACTGACTTGTGGCTGCTTTTCAAACCTGAGGGAATATTATGGAGAACACCAGTATCTGCCAATCAGTTAGTGTTGATTAAAAAGATTAGTAGTGAAGGATAATTTTGATACTGTAATTGCATTTCCTGAATAATGGACCTGTCTGTAATTAAGACCATCGTGTTCCTCACAGACACCCTTGACAATCTGAGATGTTTTGTAAAAATTCTTTATAAGCTGTGCTGGTTCAAAAGCGGGAAATAAGGGGCAGGGATCATAATAAGAAGGAATGTGAGTCTGTATGGGATTCACAGGCTGAGGTCTGGCATTCAAAGAGATCAGGAAGGGGAGATCATAAGTGAATTGGAAGGAGCACAAAGTTATTGGTGGCAGTAATGGAGGGAGGAGACCAGGATGGGTGTACTCAGCTTTGGGGAGCTACTGGGGCTATTAATATTGGTTAGGCCAGGGCAGATAGTCCTGCTCCAAATCTGCATCTAAAGGAGCTGTTCTTTACTGACTATGGAGAGAGCCAAGAGGAATTAGCATCTCTAGGCTAAAATTAGCCTGCCTGAGTCCTGGAGTAATAGTCTGGTATAGGAAATAACTGAGAAAGCTCATCTACTCCATCACTTACTCCACGGCAATTATTGACATTTATTGCAGGCATTGATGAAAATTATTCTTAAAACTCTTTGTTAACAGATTGGGACTGTTGAATTTCCACTGCACCACCTCACTAGTCTTCCCAGAGAAACAGATCTCTAATGGCTAAATGAAACTTCTTTTGCTGTAAGTTGAGAGCATTCTTGGCCAATTTGAAATGAGCCGTGTTCATGCTAACTGGTTAATCCCATTCACTGGTTTATCTTTAAAGTACTATCATAATTTTGTTGGTTTGGTGTTTGTTTATTTTTTTTTTTTCCTAGACTTAAATAGCGTGAGGTCCTTCAGTAATTTCTAATTTTTCTTATCTTTCTAGACATATTCTCCAGACTCCCCACAGGAGGCACACATCTTTCATGAAGTGCTGTGCCACCATCTGGTGATGAGACATGGACTGGAAGAATGAATGCTTTTTGACAGTGCCCTCATCACTGCTTTTTAAAAGAACTGCCATTTCTCCTGGACTCCTCCCCGGCCCCCCGCCCCCTTTTCCTTTTCCCTTCTAACCTATTAAAATGGCATTTATTGATGGCTGTTTTCTTTAAGTCTATCATTATTTTTGCTCTTTGCCTCTTCCTCTTCTAAAGAATCCACAGTCACAATTACACTCCTGCATTCCTTACCCTGTCCCTCCCTACTCCTTGGAGTGGAGTCCAGACAAGTCCTCTCCTTTTCACCCCAGGTTGAACACATTCCAACAAGTTGCCAGGAAGGAGTCAGCTCACATGTTGTAGACATCTAGATGTTAAGTACACAGGCCAGATATCCAGGCTGTCTCTCCAGTCAGTGGATACACAGGGGCACATCCAGGAGTGACAGAGTCCATTTTATAATATCAATCTAGGATTAATAACTCTTGTCCAGTATTTATCTCTTCGTTGACTATAAAAGTATTTGAGTATTTGGCCAATTTGGATGAGACAGGATTTGCAGTTGGGAAATTGTAATATTAACAGATTTTACTGAACACCGAATTAAACTCTTGAGGTCATTTTGATTACGATCATCACAAGCTTTGCCATGTAGATTTCCCAATGTTATATTATGCTGTGCTGTAATCCAAGTCAGTCCCAGTAGTCCTCTACCCCTTTTAACATTGTCCAAAGACCTTAAAGTGCAGGTCTTTCTCTTTTTGGACGTCAGAGAAAGTATATATGTGTTTAATATGTAAGACTTTTCCTGTCCCTCCTACTTGAATGAGCTGTAACCTCCTGTAAATACGCCAGTTCTATATATTGTCCAGTGAATCTGGCTGTGCCAGTGGAGTAATAATTTTGATCTTAGGTTCTGGTTCAATACTCTTTTTCCTCTCACTTCATTCATGGAAATGATATGGTTCTTTTCCCACTGTCCTCCTTTGGCCTTCTATAATCTTAGTGTAACTTTATCTTTTATGATTTTAAGTCCCACTTGCAGGCTGCCCTCATTTAAGAATTTCAAATTCTAATGTCCACTGGTTCTGATTTAAAATTGTGCTCATTACGCTAGCAAGCCAGTATGCAAAGGTATCCTTCTTAGTTACTAGGAAGCTTAGGATGTGAGGGAGGATATTAGGATGGTGGGCCACTAGGGAGAAAGCATGCAGAAAAGGACAAAACACAAGCCTAAACCTGTTTGGCTTTGAAAGTATTTCTCACCAGAAATTTGAAGGACAAAATTAAAAATAGAGTTTCTGTCCAAAATTTTGCAGTCCTAGTAAACCTCTTCACTGAGGTAAAATAAAACGGTAGTTTTAAAAAACAATAGTAATCTCATAGGAAAACAAACAAGCAAAGCAAAACAAACAAAAAACCCCCCCAACCAAACAAAACCCTCCTAAAACAGAAACCCACCAAACACACAAACAAACAAAACCTGCACAAACCAAAAGCAAGTTAGTTTTATTTTAGCAAAACTATTTTTTTGTGTGTTTTGCTCCCGGTCTCTTTCACAGATGCTTAGGGAATTCTACAGTGTAGTAGTGAGGAACTTGAAAGTGTATATGAAATATAAAAGAAGAGAGTAGTAGTTTCTCACTGAAAATTTAGTACTGTGAAGTAGTTTGAAGCAGGGTTTTTCTTCATTCTAAAATTAGTTTGAGTCCGAGAGATTTTAGAAGAACAAACCTACATGCTTGGCAGTGATGTAGGTGATTTCCAGCCCACTCCAGTGTGAAATGTTGTGTTCTAGGCAGGCAATGAAATTCTCTAATGCTCTCATTTTTTCCACTGGCCTCAGAAAAATGGCAAACCTGGTTGTGATTGTACTTCATTAAATAAAATAGCTGTTAAGCAGTGTTTCAATGTATTTCAGTTAATATCCAGTTACTGTAGACCAGGCCCCACCTAATGCATCCCATCAGACTTAAACAGTTTAACAGGTTTAATGTTCTGCATCAGTTTCAGAATTTTAGGTGATTGTTCAAGTACCGGATTTGCAAATATGATACTGGACTACATTGGCCCCTTCTTGTGAGGAGGCAAAGCTGTTTGCAGTCTCAGCCTACATGTCACATCAAGCTCTTTGTAACTTTTTCTGTTGCTTTCTGAGAGCTTTTAGAGATGATTCATTATACCACCTAAATGAGGTCTGAAGCCAACTGAGTCCGTCTCTGCAAAACTCCTGGTGTGTTCACTGCCAGTCTCATTTGAGAGTCATCTGCTGTATCCTCTCTTCCACTGTACCAGTGGTGGCCGTGTGGGCCTAGACCCTCTCTGTGCTTGAAAAATAGCTGAACCTGCTGGGAAATGCTGAGAGTGGTCTGGTAGATGGTCAAGGCTGAGGTGTGTTTATATGAGGCAATGAAGAAGTTACCGATGGCAGTTATGCAAGTGAAGGAGCTCTTTGTTTAACAAAATGAGTAATAAGAACTTGAATTAATGTGTGTAAAATAACAGCACTTCAGTAAGTAATGTAAAAGTTCATACGTTAATTTCCTTGTTTTATGTGTTAATGTTGCTTCTCTGTAATTTCTACATATCAGATTTGTAGGTATTCAAGCCTGAAACCTAGTTGTAGATGTGCAAATAATACTTTTATGGGGTTTCGCTTACAGAACTTGGTCCCTAATTTTAGGAAGCAGGAAAGTTCAGATATTTAAATATTGTTATATATGTATATATATATATTTATAAATATTACAAATACAGATAGTCTGTAGGTCTATTCTCCAATCACAGACTCGAAAAGAACCATCATTTTGTGACTTGTTAAACTTCTGAAGAACAAGGTTTTATTTGTAAATAGGACTCAGAATAAAACTCTTCAAGGTAGTTCACTGTAAGAGCAGGAAGACCAGACCCTCAGCAAATTTGAAAGGTAAATTAACATGGCTTCATTGAAGCCAGAGAAGCTGCATCCATTTATACCAGTTGAGGATGACATATTTCCTGGGTCTGTATTGCTGAGAGGCCTGGAAATGGGTGGAGGCATGAAATTACTTCAGTATTATTACTTCAGCGAGACCTTCTGCACATGTTCCTGCCATGGGACCACCATGGAGCATTTGTTTGAGGAGCAGTTTTGTCACATCAAACTAAATGAGTTTCTGTTGCTGCTCTCAGCACCCAGTCCCATCAATGGCCCTCACATGGCTGCTCCAGCACACAAGAATGCATTCAGGCAGGAGCTGGGATCAAAGCTTACTGTCTCTGCTGAAAATGGGAGCCTGGACAGAGGACAGAGCACTCCTGTGGAGCAGCACGCCCGGGGTCTGTGCTCATGGGGGAAGACGGAGGTGAGCTGAGTACAGCTGGCGGGTGCTGACTTCGGTTCTGCTCCAAGTTACATGTCTTCGCTTGTGTTTCCTTCCATGTGAAATTTTGTTTATATGTATTTAATTTACTTTAATGATTTACTCTAATTTGCCTTTCTTTGTTAGACTTCATAGAAAAAAATCTAAGCTGTATATCAAAGAAAAAGTCATGCCAACTGAACTAAATTGCCTGATGTAGGTTTTCCAAGAGTCAGTGACTGACATTAGCTTTAGCCTTGCCCTTATTTAGTTTTTCAGATTTTGCTGGGGCTAGAGGTGGATCCAGGGTAGTTTCCTGCTTACAGGTTGCAGCAGATATCTCAGCCGGCATGAGCTCCTTTCTCCTCAGAAACTGAGTTTCTGAACATGGACAGGCAACTGAGCAACCAGTTTCATGAGACAAAAGCTCTACCAGAAAAGTGGTCCCACTCCCACTCCTACATACTCCAGCCACTTACCTTGGTCTGGCTGTGGGACTGAGACCCTGCTGGGAGTTGATTCAACTCAAGTGGCAGAAAACAAGCCCAGAAAAGCAGTAGATTATTTTCTACTGTGTACCAAGTTAAATTGCTACAGCAAGAGTCCCATGAGCATCCCAGCTAACACAAGAGAAGGGATGGCATTGCGTGGCTGGGAGTAAGAGAGGAGGGAAGGGGAGTGAGACACCCTCTCTGACTCCTTTTGGGAGTGCACTTAGTTTGCTCTGTAACTAAATTGGTTGCTTGTGGAGTTTTCAGACAGAGGAGGGAAGTGCCTGATGCATTCAGGCACCTAAAAGGTTAGGCAGTTCTGGAAAGCAGGCAGAATGGATTACTGTTGATGTACGTGGGTTTTAGAGGCTGAAGTTCCATTTTTGGCTAGATTTGAGCAAGCCGGATCCCACCCTGAAAGATCTGCTTATAAAACAAACAAACAAAAGAGTTGTTCTCTGTTTTTCACTGGAATGCCACTAACTGTGTTAATGACAATGGGGACCACCAATAGTGTGAACTCCCTGTTCTAATGCAATACTTCCAGGCTTCTTTAAACTGCATTTTATAAGAGGCATCAAAGGCAAAAAAATTCTGCATTAGCTCTATGGGAGTTGTGTGCATACATGAGAGGGCAAATTTGGCCCCCAGTGCTCTCCCTGCAGTGAATTTGAGTCTCTGATAGCATCAGTGCAAGAAGAATAGAGCAGTAGCTTAGGAGGCATGTGGCATTTCCTGGCTGGGTGCAATGGATTCCCCAGCTGAAACCAATAAAAATCAGTTCAGGAAGAATTTTTCAGAAAATCAGTGGTGAAATTGACAGTCTTGAAATGCTCACACAATTCTTGCAGCTGTGGAGTCCTTAAAGTCAATGAGTTCCAGGAAAAATGACAATAGTTCTGGAAACTTTCCCAAGACTGCCTCTGGGCAAGCATTCAGAATAGCTCGTTTACTCTACGATGCTAATTCATTAATCATTAGAGATACTTTTGTTCAGTTTTCTTTGAAGTTGGCCACAACTTTTCTTTTCTCCTAAGATGAAATGTGGTCAATTATATCCATACATAGATTTAACACGGGGCAGGTTCTTCTCTTTGACAAATTATTTACTAGCTATGTCAACCGAGACTTCTTGCTCTCTGATGTTTCTCAATTGTATATACTGACCAGAAAATGTTGCAAGTTGTCCAGTTTTACTGTATTAGATCGGCTTTCCTTTCAGCTCAGTCCTCAATGTTCTCAGTCACTGTGGTAAACTTTGATGTGATTGGTCCTTAATTTTCTTATTATAGGACACATCATTTTTTATGCTCGCAGCCAACCATAGCATTACCCTTTCAAAAGCATGACTAGTCCAGCAGTACCCCTTCTCAAGAAACTGATAGGTTTTGACAACCTCCCTTGCCTTTCCTGCCTTTCCTTCCATTTCTGAGCTGATGGGTGACCAAACTTGAAGCCAGATGGTGTCACAGCACTCCTCTGAGAAGACTTAGTCTTACAGAGACTGTTTCACAGCTTGGGCCCTCCAGGTCTACGGACAGACTGGAAAGAGTCTACTCTATCTCTCCTAGTCCTCTTTAGTGTATCCGGCCTCTCCAACAGGCTTTCTCCTCTCCTGTGGGTGAGGTTTCACCAGGCAGCTGAGTCAGCCCACGAACTTGCTGCTGCTGAAAGGGGCAGGCTGGTTCCTGGGCACACGCTCCATTTGTCTCCCTTCTGTCATCTTTGGGATGTGTCTGATCCATTAGCTCACTAAAGTGGTGAAAACTATTCACTTTTTCTTGATTTGTTTTGTTGTGTTGTGTTAGATTTCTGCCAGTTTAGTGAGCTGAATTCACTTTTTAAGGGGTCAAGTAAATGCCAGAGCTGGTGAAAGGGAAGGGTAGGTCTCCATAGCTGGCAGCGAGAGAGGGAGCGGACATGATGGTGGTTAAACTGAGCTGTTTTGGCAGATGGTGGCAGCTGCTGCTGCATTTTGAGTGTTTCTGAGAGCACTTGCTGCACAGAGTGTCTCAGGAGAGATTGACAGACGGTGCTCGGTTTGTGCATCTGAATGTCTAAGGTGGGCATTGAGCTGCTCAGGCATTTCATTCCGGGGTGTTTCCCAGTGGCTGTCCAGAAATGAAATTGGCAGAGGGAACTGTGGATTTTAGGCATGTGGCATTAGGGGAGAAGTAAACATATTTGGGGCTGGCAAGAGCCACTATATGCTGCAATTTTGGGTGTTATTATCTAAATTCTACCTAAGGTCTCTTTTGCTGCGGACATTTCTTCCTTCTGTCTAGCCAAAAAAGTTGTGGTGGTGAGGATGGCTGTTACAGTAGGACATTGTACTGGTACTTGGAGGCTGTATTTCAGCATGTAGTGCTGAAAATTACCAACAAGAGATGCTTAACAAATTCTCCAGTAGGCAAGATACTCTGAGACATGGCAGGGCTGGGGAGCAAGCTTCCACCTCACTGTAATGTTAGAGACGTCAGTGCGGGTCCTGCTACCCACTGTTTTGGGCAGGACAGGATTGCCACTGAAAAATAACAGTGTGAGCTCCAAGGAAATGTGCTGCTGGCTGGGATCCCAAGCTCTGAAGAAGTCTGTATCTTCTTGTAGGTTGTTCTAGATGTCTGCCTCTCAACTAGTCACTCAAGGTCAAGAGAAGTAGACGACTAAGGTAACATGAATAATTCCCTATTCTAGATACTTATCCTGCAAGATAGATTTGCCCAAGAAATACTTCTTTTTCTCCATTGTCTAGAAAACCTAGCTTGGACAACAAGTTTCCATATAGATATCCACATCTAATCAGGTGAATCAGGGTTTGGGCAACCACACTGAACTGTCCTCCTCAGCAGGGGCAATAATGTAGTCACTTTCTGTGTGATTAATTATGGAGCGGGAGGAAAAGGGAAGTTCATCAACACTGTTTTCTTATGTATGAAGCTGCTATATGTGTTCCTGACGACTGTGTTCAGCCGATTTCTGGGTGGCTCTGTGGCTGTAGGAAGGCTGTGTCAGTCTTCACTTGAGTGGAAGGGATGCGGGTCTAGACAGAGCTACAGTCAAGTGAAGCTATGCCAGAACTTCAGATTTGAATGGGACACTTTACTGGGAAGGAAACACAGAGGTCTGAAATTATCTCGGTAGATTTGGGGAAAAAAAAAAAAAAAGTAGTAACTGGTCTTATTTTCAGTAATCTGGTCTAGAAGTCATCAGGCAAATTAATTTAAATGCTTTAGCTGAGCAGTTAAAATGCTGAAGCTCAGCCTCCTGAAACATCTTCAGGCCACTTAATTCTGACTGATTTGTACATGTGAAGTTTTAAGGCTAAATAGTTTTAGCAGGGTGTTCACACACAGAGGAATCAGCTATACAAATAGAAAAGTAAAGTAAGTCTTTAAATATGTCTTCTCTCTTAATTGTGCTTTGCCAATTAAATTGAGCTCTTGACTTGCGCCTGTGGAAGTTTTCACATTTGTTGATAGGCTTTTCAGTTCTACTTTTCTGTTTGCATCCTTTTTACTTTATGGGAGGAAGTGAGATCAGTTCCTAATATAAGCTGAGGTGAATTGCTTATGCATGAAGTGAACTTGAATTTCTTTGTCTTTCTGGAGTCACGGGCTGTTCTTTTACAGCACATGGAAAGTTTTTTTAACATTTTTTTTTTTTCTTATTGTCTTAATACAGCAAGAACTGCTGAACAAACTGAGTTGGTAGCTACTTTGTCTTTTGGACACACAACGCATAATACACAGGTCTGTCAGAATGACGTATGTATAAAAATAATGGTGTCAAATATGTTTCCCCTCCTTCATATAATACAGACACCTAAGAACGTCTCACTTGTCCCCGTGTTAAAGGATCTCTTTGAGATGTTGGCTAAATACAGTGTAGACAAATGCAGATCTGCTAAATATCTTTCATATTATTTGAGATAGCACATCAGATGGTCTGAGCTTGTCTTGGAACGATAAGCAGCCTCGCTGGACATTTTGACATGAAAAATAAGTGATTTACACATGAGGTAGAGGGTAGAGAAGGAAAGGAAGTAAGCAAGAAGTACCAGCCAGAGAGTGAAAGACAAAGCAGGCCTCTCATTTGTTTAATTTGATGTCATGGGATACTTGGGCCTCTTGAGGACCATATTCATGCACCTGATGCAATCAGCCGCTCCTACCAATGACTTCAAGCCTGAGAGTTACACCCATCTACATCAGGGGATGGTAATGTTCCTCAAAGAATACTTAGCTCTTTCGGGATTTGACCTTTAAGCTACTCTATTTTGTCATTTGTTTTCTGACCAATCCCATTTCTGTGATTTAATTCTAAGTGCTTTAAAACTTGGCTTACAGACTGCAGAACCACACAGACGAAGCAGAGGTAACTTTGGAAAACTACTTATCCAAGGAAGCAACTATTTTTGTTACAAAATAGAGATGGTTTTGCTCAAAATCTGAATTCTGAGCCTTCTCTTTTATTGTTTTTCTATTAGACTAACTGGTAAAATAACACAGATAAGCTTTCAGGTGTACAAGTCCTCTTTCAGATATGAAGCAGAAACAGCAAATGTCAAGTTAAGGGTATAATTCGTTGCATGTGTCTGTGCCCTGTTCTGTGAACACTTGTTCTTCATGCCAGTCTCTATCTGTGGACTCCTGTGTTCTGCTGATAACCATTTGCAATGGCTTCTACTGAATTAGGTCAGAAAACTGATGCAGTTGAGGAATGGCTGTGTTTTGCTTTTTACATTCCAGCCAGGTGAACTCTTTGATGTGTCGCTGCCTGAATGCTTCTCTTGGCACAAGGGAGAAAAGAACTGAGCACAAAGCAGCATAGGTTGACACTGAACCAGGTGATGGTCTTGGCAGGCCAGCTCTAGCAGTAGGCTGTGCGCAACACAAAGTTAGGATTTATCGATATGATGTGGAGCTTGTACTTAGGAGTATTGATCTCAGCTTGTATTGCAAAGAAACCTATCCTTTGAATCTGTTATCTGGCTTCCTTCTCTCTTATCCAGGCAACTTCAGATGTCTGTGTTATGGCCCATACCATGTGTCCCTGCTGTCCTTTCCCCTGCCTTTCCAGTTTGTCATGTATGTTTTTATGTGTTATCATCATATTGAGAACTAGAAAATGCAGGTGTCTCACCATTCTTTCCTTTCTCTTGCTGAAGGACATTTTTTGTTGCCTTTGCACATTATCCTCTTTTCTACCCATAGCTCTTAAAACTCTTCCATTCACTGCAGAAATTTCTCCTTGAGTTATTCTTCTGCAGTTCTCTTTTGTGATATCTGCCTGTGTGTCCCATTGATTTCAAGAACATCTGACATTATACAGAACGTTTGAAATCTCTTGCATGTTTTTGAGTAGATACCTGAAAATGGATTTGGTGAAGTGAAGGTGACAAAAACCCACTGAAATTCATTTTATGGCTGACTCATCACAGCTGGTCCAGTGGGGCATATTGGTCACAATTTCCACCTTAGTGTCCTGTCACAAACTCAAAGAACTGTTGCATAAAGGATGAGAGCTGTGCTGCAATGGGTTTTATCTGTGTGCAGTAACTCTCAGTTTAATTGTGTCCCTATTTCTGAAACTGGGAACAGTACATTCCCGGGAATTATGTTTCTGAGAAACAACGGCAGCACAAAATGGCATGCCTCACTGCTGGGAGTGACCCTTTGAAATAAAATAAATGTTCTCTGACATTCTTCCTCTCTTCATTGTAGCTTAACTGGCATCAATACAAAGGTTTACATCTGTATTAAAGATGTTGGTGATTGCTGAATGCATGATACATGGATGGCCATTATCATCTGCAGAGAGTTAGTGTACTATGCATATAATCAATCAGATTCTGTTCATGTCAGGAGCTGGCCAGCTCATTACAGCCTGTATCATGTTAACCCTTGCGGTGGAGCGATAAAAGGCAGAAATATTCTGGAACAGGCCAAGTAGTGATCCAGCCTGCCTACTTTTTCCTGCCAGCCCTGTAGACCCGTAGATTTCTTAGACATCAACTCAGACAGCCAGAACATTTACATTTAGCCATTTATGTCTAGTCTAGAGTCTATTTCTCACTCACTCAAAAGAGGAGTTCATTTCCCGCTTAGCACTGCCCTGATATTAAAATTCTAGGCAATCTGGTACTGATTCTCGTCAGGAAAGCAATTGTCATCAGCTGGAACACTGTCATCTTCCTTTTGCATGATGGGGTAGTGGTAAAAATACACCGGGGAAGTGGGAGGTGGAGTGTCAGGGATTGGCTCAAGGAGCGTGGACATGAGTCCACCAAGCAACTGTACGAGCAGAGCCCATTTTAGTTGACATAAGTAGGCCTTAGTTAGCTTGTCTATTAGGCCGTGGGAAAGGGGGGAATGGAAAAGTACTAACTAAGGCAGGGTCAGGATATCCTTGAAGAGATAAGAGTCAGAAGAATGCGGGATGCGCATAGCTAGCTAAACCCAAGTAGGTGGAGTAAGTAAATGTAACCTTTTAGTGCTTAGCCTATTAGATAGAGACAAGTATGCATAATTATGGTATTTGGTATAAATGCACGCTATCTCGGGCAATAAATTTGAATCATGCTTTATCACTCACATTGTGTCGGCCTGCTTGTTTTCTTCAGCCGCGTACTCGCAGTGGAGAACAGGAGTCCAGCTCTAGTCCTGCACTGTGGGCCGTGCCTGGACCAAGGGCAGAACTGGGATTCCAGACCATGCTTCCAGGGATCTTTTGTTTTATCCAACGGCAAATAATTTAATTAGAGTGAAAAAAAGAATTGAGACCATGGTCTGGAAGCTAGCTTTGTAATGTGCACACACGCTAGTGATCAGCAAAGAAAGATGGTAAAATAATAAAGAAAATAATGCATTTTATGGAAGAGTTAAATAACACTGATAAAACTACTTCAGTTAGATATATAGATTTAAGGACCTTTATTGACTCTGTTGTAAAGGAAATAAGATAATCTATCTGGCCTCATAATCTGTGAAAGACCTTGATCCCCGGCTTTGTTGCTCTACTGATGTCTGACAGTCATGATACTCTCTTAACTGGCCATATCAAGCCACAGGAGGAGATGGGGCTTCAGCAACAGCTGGAGAAAGATTATATCTCTCTAAATCAGTCATTTTGCTATGACCTTTTCAAGGAATAGGAAAAAATCAGTTACAGGATGCTGAACTTGCACTGAAGAATAGTCCAGCGCATGTCTCAGGACTCTGAAGATGTCTTCAGGCATGTGCTCCCACCTCTTGAATTGACTGCGCTGAGATCTGAATCCTTGTAAACAGCCAGGGAGCCTCTTAAAATAGCCTTTATTTTTGCAGTGAGATGATGACATCTTTGAAACTGTAGTCAGGCTTTGAAGCTGACAGTAGCAAAGCTGAAGCTTCTGGAACTGCAGCCCCAGACCCTGGCACAGATGCCTGCTCTTCACCCTGTGTTTGGTTTATAATTGTTGGCATAATTTTTGAGTTGTTGGAATCTCAAGAATAAGAAATTCTTCTAATCTAAACAAGTAAAATAGCACTATAAATAACATTTAATCTTCATTGTGACTAAATTAAGTGAAACAAGAAGTTATTAAACACATTTCAATTCATTGCCATAGCTTCTCTTAGATTTTATGGAAGCAGGAAGCTGCAGTTGAAAGCAGGGAAAGACAAAGGTTTCTGACTGAGCCAAGGATGTGGCACAGCTGGGAAAAAAGTAAATATAAATCTCGGGCAAAGTATTGCTAGCAGAGGCATTAAATAAAAGAGGAATTTTTCTGTGTGGTACTAAAATGACCTTAGCTGAATTCTTACACAATTCTAAATGACTGTGTTGAAAAAAATAAAAGAGAGAGAGAGAAAAAAAAAGAGTGAAAAAAAAAGAAAATAAAAGATTCAAACTGGAACAGGTGCAGAAAACGGTGGAAGAGGAAGCCTGCTTTAGGAGGGAAGACTCAAAAAATTGATATTTAAACTAACTGATGAAGGCTGAGGAGGAGTGTGAATAGTTTATAAATATATTTTGTGGGTTAGGAGAACAGAGACTAAACACTATTGGGAACTACTCAGTATTATCTAACTCTAGAAGAAAGGCACATGGCTGCAAATGGATACAGATGCGCTTAGACTGAAAGTTAGAAGAACGTCTGTAAGTATTGAAGCAACAAGGTACTGGTTATTTTGTCCTTTTCCTTGTAGGACTACTGCCCAACCCTAACCAGTGTCAAATCTTCACCAAGTGGGAAGGGTTCAAAGAAAGAGGAAACACAAGGAAAATAATTACGTCAGGAGGAGAACTGGTGAAAACTGAAAGGACGTGGTGTGAGGGTTGAGAAAGAGATTGCTGAAGGATGGGGGACACTGAGTGCCCAGGGAACTGGTGGTCACTGCCTGGTGTGCTGGGCTCTACTCAGAGATAAGGATGGAGGAGGGATTGCACATGTCACCCCCAACCTGATTTGCTGGGACCCTTTCTGTCACATATTTTCCTCCTTTGGACCTGTGGGGCCAGTTTGGCCAGGGCCAGGAGGACATTTTTGAAGAGAGATCCTACGATTTGGTGGGAGTTGCTTTCTAGCAGGGCTTATAGAGGTTAAAAAGTTACATTTAAGTTTAGAGTTCTCTGAACAGGAGAGAATTGTATGTGGTAGTTCCATGTTGAGCAAGGTGACAGCACTCTATAGGAATGATTCCTATAGTTTTCTACTCCTAGCCTCTCAAGAAAAAGCCCCAAGAAAAATAATGCTTCCTCCAGTCAGCAACGTTACTGCTACAGTCTGAAATCTTGGTTTGCCTTAGACAGAACCGATTAATTACGCATAAGGCTCATTAGAATAATAGAATCATAGAATAGTTTGGGTTGGAAGGGACCTTCAAAGGTCACCCAGTCCAACCCCCCTGCAATGAATAGGGACATCTGCAACTAGATCAGGTTGCTCAGAACCCCGTCCAGCCTGGCCTTGAATGTTTCCAGGGTTGGGACATTAGAAACCTCCTGACTAGCATTAATCTGCCATTATATCTTTGGGAAACTTAAGTCTTTTTCTGGCTGTTCTGTTTTTCTTTTCTTTTCTTAGGAGGTATGGCTTCAGGTTTCATATCAAGCTCTGATCACAGTAACAAAGCTGGACAGGGCTGGTTGTAATGACAGCTGCCTGTGTGATATTGACATGCAGCAGAGTTTGACTGTAAGGTTCTTTTAACCTAAAAGTGGAAAAATGCTTCTTGGATTAGTATCTTTACATGTCAGTATTTCATTCACTGCATAGAAATGGGTGAGAGACCAGACAGGCTTTACAGTGTTATTTGCCAGAATCTGTCTTGTGAATACATCTTTCAAGAACTTGGCATTGTCAGGTTTTTAATGTCTCTGAGAATCAGATAAGAATAGAAAGAAACTCAGGACATTGCAGCAAGACCCGAATGCAAAATTGCTGAAGCTATTTCAATAGGAGTGGAAATGAAATGATTTCCCACTTTCTTTGGGAAACTTCATCAGACTTCACACCATATTCAGACTGGAAGCTTAATTACAACTATGTTGCTCAAAGATGTTTTGTAATTACTCTTTTATTTTCCCTTCTCAGCTCTGCAGCTAGTTCTAGTCCCTATGAACTCATTGGAAGAATTGATGCCACTAGAGCTATGCCAGATTACACATCCTGAGAAGCTCATTTCCACACCAAAATCTCTTCAGATTGCATTTGATATGAAATAGGTTATTTCTGTGATATTACAAGATGCCATGTATTTAACATGTAAATAAATATGTCAATGCTATTGTTGGATGAGCTCCTGCAATCAGTTTGAGACATCAGAGAGACTCTGGTTTATCCCTATTTTACCTGGACTCATTTTTCAAACCGTAATTATTAAACAGCCTGGAGTATATACTCAGGAAGACACAGGTTCACATACAGTAACCCTAAGTGGAAGTGGTAATTTTTATTGAACATTTTGCTGTTAACCATTTGACAAGGAAAGGAAGACAAAATCCTGTCATTTGCCCAGTAGCTGAGCTGTTAAGGGATGGAGGTAGCTTCGGCCATCACTTGGAGTAGACACTGAGGAAGGCAGCACCAGAAGGACATTCTTCATAAATGTATGAGCTGAGTGACATACAGTGTGGCAACAACTGGGACAAACTCTGGGAACTGACACTGTGAACCAGATAGCAGCCCAGGAAAACACCTATAATGATGTCCACTAGAAAAGCAAGTTTCACAGGGCCATCTTAAGTCTGCAGCCTCTAATGGGTGTTTCTTTGACCTTAGCCCAAATAGTAATTATCTGTATCTACCAGCAGTCACACTATTTATGGGACAATTCCTCTCCTGAATTTGGTGTTTTTTCTACCCTGTTTTACACATTACCTCTTCCAACACTGCTCTTTTTTACAATCGAGGTGTTGGACATACGTTTAAGCATATTCTTTCCCCATAGTCTTTTATAATGTTGCAATGATAAAAACCATATTTATTTTAAAATAAATTAAATACAAAGCATATATTTTACAATGCTGCAAAGCCCTTTCTTCCAAGCAAGAATGACCTAGCAATACACCTAGAAGAAGCAGAGACCTAGAAGTATTTTGTTATCAGACAGATTTCCTGGCTTTGGTTCATTTGTACTTTCTTCATCTGGTACCATTAAAAAGATCATCCTACTTTTGTCCGGGATTTATCTTACCTGAATTTAGGTGTTCAACTTGGAAACCCAAGCAGGAGTTTAGTCAAGACTACCTCTGTCACTGAGACAGGCACTGCCGTGTTTCATCTTGCTCATTTTAAATAGCTGATCAAGGGTGGGATGTCCCAGCCTTGGAGGCACTTCTCTCCTTCCCTTCACGACAGCTAGAATTTAAGATGAGCTTTAAATAAGCATTTAACCTTGGAATGTTCACCTTGAGATGGCATGTAATAAACCTGCACTGTTTAGATAAATGCAATTTTAACTCCAAGGTATTCAAACTCATTACCAAGTGTATTTAGTCTTAATTATGGCCACACTTATTTTAAGTAACAAGCTTTAATAATGATACTCTCAATAATTAGTATTTTACATACTGGTGCTACAAGTTTCACAACCTCATTAGGAGTTAGCGTTTTTTCCTCTTGCTGTCTGTATCAATTGGACATTTAAAAGAATTTGCTTAACTTGTATTAGTTATGGTATGTCTTGAACGGCATACACTTGAGATAAAAAAAAAGTGGCCAGTTTACACAGATTAAAAACATGTGATTTGAAACAAACATGCATTTAAAAAAAGGAAACATTTGGAACTTGTTAGCTTTGTGAGAGCTTCTTGCAAATAGATGTAATTCTAATGGTCTTAAAGATCTATACAAAGAAGAGAAGGACTTTATCTTCTTGACCTCTGAAGCAGAATGACTGGCAAGTATTGGGACTTAATTTGTTGGAAAACAAATGATCTCATGGTTTAAATGGCTTTGTCAGTGGGTGCAGTAAGAATTATGAAGACACAAATCACAGGGAATGAAAGAAATTTGGTTCCACATCATTTTATTATCACGAATGTTTTCAGTAATGCATTTATTCTAGTATTCTCTATGCTGATGTACAGTAACATCTGTTAGTCAGGGAAGCCCAATTTTTAGAAATTGTCTTGACAAGGCACAAAAAGATCAAGTAGCTTGCTCAAGGTCACACAGAGAGTGAGATTTAGTTTGTGTTTGCAAAGAAGTATTGCCTGGATCCCAACCTTTTATTTAGCTGTTAGAGCTCATATTCTCCTTAATATTTGGAACTTGTTCCATATAGCACATGATTAAAGTGCTTATGGCTACAGCTTCAAGACCTACTGCTATTTGAGTTGGAACCTAAAGCATTTCTACTCAGAGTGCCTATTAAAGGTATTAGATAGAAAACTAAACAAAGCCATTTTGTAATATATAGCTCTAATAATTTGGAAAAGCCAAGCTTGCAGAGGATACTGCAGCTGCTAACATCGTAATAACTAATGTGCAGTATTTTAATCCAGCTGTTTAAAAACATTTTTTACATTACTTTCAGACAACTGGGAACAGAAAAATATCTGTTCTTGTATTTTGTGTTTGTTATTTAACACACCAAGCTGGTAATTTTTAAAACACGTGATACTATTAATCTCTTTAAAATTTGTTATTTACTTAAAGAAGGGCCTTCACTTTGAGATCTTTTTTTAATTAAAAAAAAAGTTCTCTAAAAGGAAACTTTTGGGAAAAAAAAGTTGATCTATGACTGTTTGAAGGATAATATTTTTTTTAAAATAAAAAAATAGGCACGTGATACTATAGAATCTGAAGTTTGTTGGATAGTCATTCCAATTAGAATTCATTTGGTGAAATCACTGCAGGGGATTTCTCAGAGGTCTGGTAGACTGATACAAATGCCTAATGCTTATGTTTGATCATCAGTTTTCCACTGTTCTTGTTTCCTTGTTTTTAATGTCCATATTTTAATCTTATTTTTAATCTCCTTAATTAAAAACTAGTATGCTATGACTATGAAATCTTGGGTTCTCAGATATTGCAGTGACAGGACTGAAAAAATATAGAAATTTTTAGTACACTAATATTCCAAATTAAAACAACCCTGATACCTTGCTGTAGTTTGGTGCACTGTATCAATTCCCATTCCCTACAATGTGGCAGATATGTCTGAAAAAATAAAGTATGGCAAAAGTGCTAATTAGAACAAAATCTGTTACAGTAATAAAGCTTATCCTGTGTAAATGACTTACTTTTCTCAGAATCAGAAAATTGTAAATAATATTCAGTGCACTGTTTTAATTTTAAGGGTAATGTTGGCAGCCTTCCTCAAGGCTTCCTTCTCCAAAACATTCAGCTTCATCCCATCTCAGGCTGTGGTGAGGTGTCTGGCACAAGTGCTGAATAGGTTGGCAGAAGCAGACACTGACTGTCCTTGAGCATCTGTTGTTGCACTTGTGTCTGATCACCCAGTTTGCTGATATGTTTCTGTGACTGTGACATTGCAGAATATGGTTTTTGTTTAATGTTGCCTGCCTTGCTTCATCCATTTAGACGCTTAGATGCTGAAAAAAGTAAATGTGAAAGGACTGGGAAAACTGCATTAAGTCTCTTACATCGAAAAGGAAGAGGAAAGAAAGTTTGGTATTAAGTGGGCGCTGGTGGGGAAAGTGATTGGCTCAAGCAGTGCAATGCAGGATGGCTCTTGTTCAGAACTTTTCTGAGGTACTCAGCTGGCCAAAAAGAAAATTTGTTGTACTTTTGGTAACAAATAGTACTGCCAATCTCAGGCATTCCAAAATCATGAATCAGGCCCCAGAAATCACAAGATTAAGAAGAAAAGGAGAATTTTTAGAAACAGTACACATTTGGAGATATTTAGATATTTGTATCCTGTTTTTTCAATCTTTACTGTATATTACGACATACTTTCAAAATTTTCTTCCACGTCCTTGAGGAATAACAGATACTCTTAAAAACTGAGATTTTCACCAGATAAAATGATTTAAAGACCTTGGGCTCTGTGTAAATCACTGGCTATCAGAAACTTTGATAATACTTTCAAAAGTGTTAGCAACAAAGAGTAGAAGAATGGGAAAGTGAAGCAGAAAGGCTTCAGAAAGATTAAACTGCCTCTCTGAGTGACTTGCCTAGCACTGTTACTGAAATTAAAGTGAGGCTGGCCAGATGAGAAGAGATTGTAAATATTTTATCGATTAACCTTTTGCAGGGAACACACATCTCATTTTTCCTGGTAAAACACAACAGGCTCCAAAGAGCAAAATGTGGTGATTTAGAAAACACACAAAGGAGAAGCAATGACAGGATTTATGGCATTCCTAAAACTGCAGAAAATAACAAGAATGTGGGAATGTTGTCTCTGTCACTTACACAATCCTTGCATTTTGATAGTATTATATAAAGACCTTACAGGGCAGAAGCGCAAGAATCTCCAGATCAGCTAAGCTATGTAGTTTTCTGTTTTCAGAGTTATCAAACTCAGCTATTTTTTTTTTACAGGCAGTCGGGAAGAACAATGAAGAGCTGTATAAGAACAAAATTATCTATTTTGATGACAATTGCTACCCCGAAGATTAGAAAATTTGGAGGCACGTCAGAGCTAAGCAAAACCAGCTTAGGAAAAAGGAATCGGGTCCTTTATTTCATAATCATCACAACTAAGATGGGTATTATTATGTAAGAACAAAAGGCCCCAGAGAAGCATTGGCAACACTTGACAGTTCAGTGATTGTGATCCTTCAAAGAGAGGCAGCAGAAGGATTTAACATTCAGTCTATAGTAATTAGACTGATATCTAACCTTAGACCAAATTCACTTAGATTTTACAAAGAGGCAGGAGGCCTGAGGTGCATCAGGACTGCAGAAAGGCAAGCAGAGAGAAAGAAATGAAATATGAAGTCCGGATGCTCTGCTATGTCCAAGGAGCAAAAAGGACACTCAGGGGAGGAAATGTGAAGCTGCCTTTTTTTCTGGGATGCAGTGTTCCTGCATCCAGACCCTTGGAGCAACTTCCAGGAAACTTTAGGCTGTTTGGGTTTATGTATTATCTGGCAATGGACTCAAGGGGCCAATAAAGCAGCTGGGGATCATCTTAGAGAAATAATATCTCCTGTGGAAGCAGTAAGAAGAAGGAAGGGAGATTCTGAACCTAAATTCCGATTTTCTAGTGAGCATAAGACCACTCCTCTACAGCCGTGTGATTCCCTTGCAGACTGGCTGTGTCAGGCTTATGAACAAAATCTTTGGGCTGTCGAACTACACTGACAAAATAGGCAACAAGCTTTATAAACAACATGTTCTACATTGTGCTACCATGGTAGGATTAATAGCCATATGTCAGGAGGAATATTGTGGATGCTAGGAAAGGAAGTAAATGACAGGATGTCCTGGTTTTGCTAAAAACAAGTTTCTCTTTCAGTGAATTTGCCTGTCAGCTAAAGCCTTCATATTAACTGCATTTTCCTGGAGAACCAGACACATGTTTTGGTAAGCCTAGCAATGGAATGCAAACTTATTGATAAGCACGGATGGACATCTCGCGAGAGGGGCAACGAGAAACAAGTGAGCAAGAAACTGACCAACTGTGTATAACATCCCATTCACGTGAATACTTCATATAAAAGTGGGAGATCACGAGGATCTCGGCTTTTCCCTTTTGCCCTTCTGCTTATGGCCGACATTAGGAGAGGACCTTGCTAGTCGTCCCTGCGAACTGAGGCCTAGTGAGAGACTGAATCCAGCTCCGGTTGGCTGCAGAGTCCAGTCCAGGACTTTGGTTGCCGGCTCTGCAGTTGCTGAGACTTTCAAGATTGGTTTTGTATATTTTGTATTATTTTCTCTATTCTTATTAGTAGCATTAATAAAACATCTTTAATTTTTTCCAACTCTCTTCACTCTGTCCTTCTTTTTCTCCCAGTCGCCTCTCCTTAGTGGAAAGGGGGGAGAGGGAGGGAGAAGGGGAAGTGTGGGGGGAAGAGGGGGTTAACAATACATCTGCCAGGGTTTTATTGTCACCCCGCAATCTTAACCCTCGACACAGTCTTCTACCTCATCCTCCGGTTATTATTCTGAAAAGTAGAGGAGGAAAAATTAGAAAAAAAATGTAAAATATATTACAACATTCTGAGCTGTTCCTTTTTCCTTTGTATTCTTTCAAACCAAAGCAAAAGTTGATTGGGGAACTTTCTGGGAAGGCAATTCTTTGCCTACTTCAGCTGTTAAAAATAGTAGTTGCAGCATTCAGCCTACTGATCTCTGAAGCCAGACAGCTTTTCTGCCCAAAAGAATATGAGTCCAGGGACAACTGGTTTGAGTTATTTGTTGATCCTAGCTGAGATTTTTCACCAGGTCCGTATGGCTTTATACCCAGCAAATAATATGATAGCTGTATTCTTTATTGCACTGTGCTGGATATGTTGGTATTGCTATATCAGGAAGCTAAACCTGGAACTAAAGAGTTGCCTCTTTTTCTGTCCACTTTCCTCTTTCTTTAATGCCTTTGCTTCCAGAGGTAGGTCCATACTTAAATGTTAATGAACACCAAAGCCCTTCTGTCTTTCATGTGAGACAATAGTGATGGTGTTTTATTGTCTTTCCATTAGTTTCTTTTTCAGAAATCTTAACATGAATATGTAGATTTGTACAAGATTCTGTGGCTTGATAATGAAGCACAAAGATTGAGTATTTAAAAAGTGACTTTAAATGTTTGTAGAATTGTACTGGAAGAAGCTTTGAATAGTATTCACATAGAAACAATTTAAAGGACTGAACATCACAGAGCAGCTACAATATCAGTTGCTGATAAACCTCTCTGAGGGTGGACTCCTAAAACTCAGATGCTAGGAATGGGAGAAATGTGTGAAATTTGTGTAGCAGGTTGTGGGCTAAAACTTCTGAAACTCCTCAGCTGTGCTGTAATTAGTTACAGTGGTATGAACAGTAAATTAGCTAGGCGGTAAGCTCAAGACACCACCAAGCAGCCATAGGGACTTTAAGGCTGAATAGATTCTGCTTTGTTCAAATACAGCTAATACAAGCAACACATCTGCTGATGGTTAAAGAGCCCTCAGTGTGGATGGGAAACAATGTATTGTAAATTGTATGAGCAAATTATTGTTGGCTCTGTCTGTTACTATGACAGTAATGGTGTGTAAAATATGAAGATATAGCCAAGGTCAGGATGGACGGTATCTCAATGAGTGAGATACTAAAGTATAAATTTCTGTGTCGTTCTAGCCACATATAAATTTATGCTTACTATGTTGTTTAAAGTGGCACAGCTTAGGTCTCTGAAGACAGAAAAGAAAGACATGCTGACTTTAATTCTCAGTTGATTTATTTACAGATAAGAGTAGACACAAATAACCCTGTATAGACAGCTATTTCATATGGAATATTTACCCCTGTTCTGTACAGCCCTGTCATAACAGTGCAAAATGTACAGAGGCATTTTGCTTATGTGAATTTAACGTATGACATAACTTATTGGTGCTAAGATTTGCCTGTATCTGAACTGTGAGAAATATGAGATCATCCTTCTTCTTTCTTACTTAAGCTGACCTTTTCCTCTAGAAAATATTTTAACCATGATTTCCATTACAGTCCTTCTTTAGGCATTACATACATGCACAAAAAGGAACATTTTAAGAAAAGAACACTTTCATCTCCCTCTCCAAACTTGAAAACACTACCTATCCTGATATTCCACAGCAAGTGGAAAAAGTAAATACAGAGAATGAGGTAAGCTGGTAACTAGTTGTGAACAGTGTAATAAGTAACAGTCTTAGCACCCCAACTGAGAATCATCCAGCATACTTGACCTAACTTGCTCCATATATTATTTACCTTACTGTGGAAGAGATGCTCAGTTGCTTTTAATTTCACTGCCACAGGCTAGCAGTTGTTTTGGTTTATTTTCAACTGTAATATATTTAGTAACACATCCAAGGAAAGCGAAGAAGGGTGAAAGCTCAAACAACTTGATCACAGTTTGCCGAATCTTGTATTTGAATTCTAGGATGATGATTTAAAACAGTCTAGAGCTAACCTGTTCCTGGGCTAACCTGAATAACTGAAAAACTAAGCTAGGCTTTGAAAACCACATACTTTCCAGTATGATGGTGGGAATCGCTACTTGGCTCTTGCAGGTAGTTTTACAATAATTCATTTTCCAAACTGAATAGTATATTGACTTTGTTGAAAAGCTGCACTCTGAGTTTAGCAATGCAGATTTTTTAGAACCACAACATGCCAACTGAGAATGTTCTCCACCTTTATTTCTTGAATTAGATATATTATCTGATGCCAGATACTGGAGGACAGAGAGTGTTGCAATGTTGGATATCTGACCGATGCAACAAAATGTGGTGTCACTGTTTTCTTTACATGTGGGTGAGGCTGAGCTCTTTCCTCACATCATTGTCTGGTTTGCTAAATTTTCTCAGTCTGGAGTTCTCCTTAGTGACTGGCCTTCCAGTGGTCCTTGCTCTCCTGTGTGTGTCCTTGAAGTGTCTGCATCCCTAGATGTCTGCTGTCAGGTTCAAATCTCTGAAAGAAAGGCTAGTAACCCTGCAGGACTCCATGGTATATATTGTCCCCCATCCTCTTTTTTAGCTTCAGGGCTCCTTCTTGGATAGACTTAAGCTGCTCTGCTCCCAATTAAATGCCGAAGGCCTGCGCAAGCCTTGTTTCTCGTACATTAGATTGCTTGTCCAGGCTCCCTCTTCCTTAATGGTCTCAAATGGAGCTTCTAATTCCTTATTTTCTCATTTGTGACTTCAGGTTTGTATGTAAACTTGTTACGATTAATTTGTCATTTATGCACATTCTCGCTCTTCCTGCTTTCCGCTGCTTTGCTCTGGCTGCTCCTTCTCTTTTGTCCCTTGCCCCCATACTTCTGTTGGTCTCTTTCTGTGGATGAATGCCTGTTTTTCTGAGGTGCCAAAGTAGGATGTTGCAAAAGGCTTTTAGTTCCTTCCTGTTTCTCTGATGCACTGGCATCTGTAGTCTCTCTGGGCATTTCTGCAATGCTGCAATATCTAAAAGCTGTCAATAAGATAATCACATCAGCACAGTTCATACAGGGCAGTGGTCAAAATTTGCAAATGAAACCCTTAGATTCTTCACCCTTCCCACCTTTTTTGTCAGGGTGCATCACCTCTATCACTTGGTGTTCCTCAGACTTGGTGGTGCTCCTCTGACAAACACCTTGGAGTCAGTCAACTCAGGAAGTGTGTCTAAGCCATATCCAGCACAAACAAATACTAGTAGAGGTCAGGACAGAAAAAAAACCCAGCAGTCAGCACCACTTTGCAAATATGGTGTTATTCACTGCTAGGAAATGGGAAAGCTAGGTCTGTTATTCTCCCAGAAGAGTACTGAAACAGTATTCAGTGGCTTACCATCACGACGGGTGTTTTCCAATTGAGCTGCTTTGTAGAAATAAGTGCAAGTTTCATGGACTTTGACAGATGACTTTGTATCTGAACAAGTGAGTGTTACTTGAGGAAACCAGAGCTGGGCTCTAATCAGTTTTTCTAGGGCTGTTCACACTATTTTATCCAAAATTAAAATCCCAAATGAATAGGGTATAAAATACTTCATAGCATTTTCTGTTGGCTTCCCAGTATGGTTCCAGTTATCAATCTAATTTTTGCCTGCCTGATAGTCCTGTGCATTGTAGAGAGGACCAGTGACTGTTCAGCACTGTGGATTTAAGACTAATGACCAAGCAGTGTGTAAGATAGCCACTGTGATGCTTGTCATCACTTATCTGAGTCCCTTTGTGGGTTGAGGCCTGGGTGTCATTAAAATCATGATGAAAGGTGTGGAGAGGGAGGTAATCAGTTTCAAGTTCTCAGAAAGAATTGTGTTCCTAACAGTGGTTCCAGCTTGCCTCCCAAAATGGAAGATGCCCTTCTCTTCACCTTTGTAGCTCTGCCCGGTCAGCAGCTTTTGCTCTTTGCTTTTGACTCAAATGTTCTCAGTTGCCAGCTGGTTCTTCCATTCCAGTGACTGAATCACAAGGTAGACTAGAGCTGTGTGTGATATACTGAATGGCATCTCAAGAAGTAGTAAATAAAGTCTTGTTTATTCAAAGGAAATGAAATACAAGGTAATGAATAAAATTCATTGATTTTTGCTTAAGAAAATAAGTCTGGTGAGATTTATTTGAAGAGCAGATTTTTTTTGTCTGTGTTTATTTTTTTAAAAGTGCATGGATGCCAGAGTTCCAGGTATTTTTTTAGGGTAAGTTCATGAATTCTTCAGATGTGACTTTGAAGCTTTTCCCAACCTTTTGAAAGTATAAGTAATAAAATTGGGTGGGTTCAGTGCCTCAGATGGAATCTTCTAGACGTAAAATCCATCTAGTAAGGTGTTTCATATTTTCTAAAAGCCAAAATCGTGCAAACTGCAGCCCGAACTACGAGGTGCTTGTTAAGCGTAGGCAGAAAACAGTGTCAAATGTTCTTTAGGCTGCCTTTTATAATCACTTGTTGGCTCCACTCCTGCAGGACCTCCTACAAGGAGGTCTTGGCCATGTTCTAAAATAATACATTTATCCATAGGCAGCAAAGGCTACAGCTGCAGCTTGCTGTTTGTGTGAGATTTAAACACCAATGGAAAGGTCTTTTAACTTCTCTGAATTCCTCATTAAAATGCTAGTGTGATTTTCTGGAGCCACCTCAGCTGAGAGCAGCAGTCCAACAAAGAACCACTGCAAGACTTTGGCATAGTATGTTTCTGTTTGAAATGTGGCAAACTGAAGAAGATACTTGGATCTCCCCCATCAAGAAAAACTGGAGAAGGAACAGAATTTTCTCCACCAGCTGCTGTGGCTAGGGATTCTGTGGAGGCAGCTCTTCAGCAAGAAGCTGGTGGTGACAAGTTCAAGGAAAGACTGCACCCTCAAACACTGCACTTCTTTGTGGATGCTGTTGTCTTCTTAAAATGATTTTTTTTTTTTTTAATTGCAATCTTTTCTCTAGCTGAGCTTTCCCATTTTTTAACACATGAGCTAGTCTGCCTTTGCCATCTATCTTCGGGAGTGCAGAGGAGACAGGATAGGAATGTCAGGGCTGGATATCTATGGGTATGATTATGAACAGGTTTATTTGTCCAAGGAATAATGAAAACCAATGGCCTGAAACTGAAGCCAGACAAAGTCATATTGGAAATAAGACACGAGTTTTTAACAAGGAAAAGATTAGCCTTTGGAAAATACCGCTGTGAGGAATGTTAGTGTCTTCATCTCTGGACATCTTCAAATCAGACCAGACCCCCAGCACTAGATCTGTGTGCTGGACTCACCAGATGCCTCAGCCAAGCACGACCTGCTGGGCCCAGCACAGGAGGAAATGGGTGTGATTTAAAGACCTGGGAAGTCAGACGATGTGATCCAGTTCTTGCACTTTTTGATTATGAGAAGGTTTGTAAGGAAAATAAGAACACTGAAATTCTGCGCAGCTTGAGATTGACAGACTCAACTCTATTATATCTGTTTGCTTTTACTAGATGTGTAACGATGTACTTAAAAGGTAGAGTAAATACTTCTATTTCAAGTCTCCTAAGATGTGTCAGCTTTTGAAAGCAGTTTCTCAAGGCTAGTGTGTACCTGATTTATACACTAAGGTAAATTGAGTCAATTTTGTCATATTTTTAATCACTTGTGATAGTGTAACAGATTTCCTACCTGGTGCTTGTGAAGTGATAGTTCATCAACTAAATGAAGGCCTGGATCTGTTCTTGGATGCACAATGTAGTACTGCATGATACACTCAGGTGCACTGAAATGGATGGGACTGTCTGCTGAGTATTAGGATGAATTCATTTCCAAGTCAGACTGCAGTTAATATTTATTAGTCACATGTGATCAGAAACATGTTACATTTAGAAGATACTGTCTGTTTTCAAAAGCTTAAAGTAAAAAGATCTGAGTTTGACATTCTTACAATGATTTTTCTCAGATGAGTCCATGATGGCCCCGGAGGGGCCAGAACTTCGTGCAGCCTGAGTGACAACTGTAAGAGTCAGCCCTGTTACCAGAGAAAAATAATTAGTAAGATAGGAAAAAAAGAAAGTTGAAAGCAACTGAAATTAGGAAACATTATTTTTTTCTTAAGATCCCTTGAAGAGATGCCTATGTCCCTGTCTTGGAATTAGTTTTAAAACATGCTTGGTTTTATTTATTGTTCAGAATACCTGGGATTCTGTTGATACTTTTAAAATTGCAGCCACAGCCAGTATTGTGTGAATTTGGGATGGCTTTGTGTCTGAAAACATTTGTTAGATGTTTTGTCGGAAAGGCCATGAGAATTAAGGACCTTAATAAATATTTTAGAGTTAAAATGATAATTTTATTATAGAATTAGGAAAGGGGAGCAAATTGTACCTGGGAGTAATTCTCCTACTGTGGATAGGTAATTTTGCATTTTTTTTTTTTATGGAGGAGAGGGAGAAAACCAAGCAGTGATTTTGAAAGAAAAGCATCATTAGTGGCAAATTATCATTGTGTAGTAAATAACTGAAAGGGACAAGATCTGCAAGACTTCACCCAGAATTTTATTTGCCTTGATATACTGCTGTCCCAGAAGTTGAGTCTGGTTGGGAAATTGTGGTGGGACATCTACGCAAAGGAGTAACCATTGATGTGGGTCCGGTAGGTGCACCAGTCGTAGGGAAGGAGAATCCAGCCATGTAGCTGAGGACTTTTTAGCAGGACCTTTTGTGATAGGACAAGTGTAATGGTATTAAACTAACAGAGGGGAGATTCAGGCTAGACATGAAGAAGAAATTTTTTACAGTGAGTTTGGTAAAATACTGGCACAGGTTGCCCAGAGAGGTGTTAGATGTCCTATCCCTGGAGACATTCCAGGCCAGGCTGAATGGGGCTCTAAGCAACCTGATCTAGTTGAAGATGTCCCTGCTCATTGCTGGGGGGTTGGACTACATGAGCTTTGAAGGTCCCTTCCAACCCAAACTCTTCTATGATTCTATGACATTGCCGAATGAGGTTTTGGAAAACAAAGGTTATCATCAAACTGTAACACTAAAAGGCACTGTAGTAGGAGTTTAAGAGTAGGTGTAGAGCTGAAGGAGTATGAATTAAAGTGTGTGCAACTGAATTTCTGCTCACATAATTAGGTTCTACTTTCTTGTTGGGATTCAGTAGCATTAAGCATTCATCACGTCCTAGCCTAAAGTACTGCAGAGAGCTTCTGTGCTTTGCTAGTCATTTATGACAGGTTGTCCTAGAGGCTGAGCACATTTCAGTGGTGGATGAAGAGGTCACTGTGTACATTGGCCACGTATCAGCTCGAGTTTGTAAAACAATTTGCAAACCTTTGGGGCATAAGGCCACACAATGTGAGGCCATTATCATGTTTGCTAAGAAAACTGGGTTTTCTGCCAAAAGTGACAAGATCTCTGTTAAACCTTGAAAGACAATAGACAAAATCTGCATTAAAATAGTGCAAGAACAAAGTAAAATGGCACTTACCGGTAAATTTAGCGTTGCCTTGGCACTGCCTCTTCCCACTGTAGGCAATGTTGATCCTATTTCTTTTCACCTTCTTCCTCTGGGTTCTCCAAAGTCCATGGCTATAATCATGGGGTGGACTTGGCAGCGGTGTGTAGGACCTGGAATGTGTTTTTCCAGCAGCCGTGTCTGGATTTGTGGCTGACTTCTTTGGCTGACACCATGGCTGGCTCTGCTGGCAGACAGATCTTGGGGGCTGTTTTGGGTTCACGGGGCTGTCAGCTCACTTTCTGTTCTGCCCTGGATGCTGTTCTCTGTGAGTCACACTTTTTTTTTTTTTTTTTTGGTGAAAGGCTGTGTTTGTAGGCAAATTTTCTATTATGAAAACACATGATATAGCAAAAATCTTTCCATATTTCAGGGTTCTTGTAGACATTTCCCTGTGAACCAAGAGTAAATGTGCACACTTGCTCAGAAAAGTAACTGCTGCTGAAGACACCATCATTTTCAAATAAAGCTTCTCAGCTTGGGACCTTCTGTGGCAAATTCTGTCACTTGTATTGTACAAAATCCCAATTCCCATGACAAAAAATGCCCTATAGTGCCCTTCAGTGAAATGAGACCTCAATCTGCAAAGATATTTAGGTGACTAACCGTTATGTAGGTGCCTCATTTCCACTGACTCATATTAAGCACACTAACTGCTTTTAAGGATGTGGGCAGTCCATGTGGGTAATGCCAGCTTGGCAGGATGGATTCTTGCTCACAGTCCTGGATTTCCACCTATTGGTCCTTTGCTGACTAATGGCTGAAACATATTTTCAATGATTTTTTTGTTTGTTTTTGTTTCTTGTGGGTTTTTTTCCTCCCTCAGATCTTTCTTTAACTTTTTTCGATTCCTTCCTTTGGGGATGGCATGGAAAAGAAAGCAAGCAGGAAAGTAAGGAGGGAAAAAAAAAAGCTAAAAAGTAGAAAAACTGTGAAAAGCCAAAATATTTCAATTTGGAAAAACAGCCTCTCTGAAATACTTTGAATGGAGAATGTTGGGAGGTGTAATCTTGATAGCTGGATTAAGACAATAATTCTCAACATTTGTAAAACTGTTTTTAGGAAAAAGGTTTTCTCTTTCTATGTTAGACAATCTTATAAACATTTTGTGTTTTGATGTCTGCCCTCCTTAGATGAAGCTGTGAACATCCACTCCAGGCCATATTGGCATGTCAGCAAAGTTCCTTTGGCTTGCACCCTCTTTTGACTGTGGCCTCTGGCTTCCCAGCAGCAGAGGCACTGGTTTACTCCTGGCCTTTTCTCTCAAATGAGCCAGCTCTTGATATAAGCTCCTTTCCTGCATTGTTGAGTAGCTAATTGACCAGCATTAAAGTCAACACCCCTATGTCCTTTATGTGGTTGAGCTTGAGCCTAATTATTTCCAAAACAGATATAGGCATACAATATGTTTTTTGAGAGGAACTTTCCCTGGAGTCCCCCTTGAGTACATTTTTATCTTTTGAACCTTCTAATCCATCTCTGAAACACAGAAACAGGACTAAGAGGGAATTAGTAAATAATGATATGGCTTTGTGCAAGAGTAGTGGGAATATCAAGTTCCTCCTTTGCAAATAAATGGGAATTCCAGCTTTTTGACAAGGAACAAACTTTTCTTGTTATGATAGGAAGGCTGAGCAGAAAAGAAGTACAAAATAACACTTTCTGAAGCAGCAGAGGAAAATGGGAGTCCCTGCATTCTGGATTACAACCACAGTGATTTATAGTTTCTTTAGGTAAACATGAGAAAGACATAGCAGAATATTGTGGTTTTCTGCTAGTAATTCCAACTTTGCTTCCTAAAAAATAGTTTAGGAACAACTTTTGTTTTGTTTTTGTCTGTTTGCTGGTTTTTGTGTGGTTTGTTGTTGTTGTTGTCATTTTGTTTTTGTTTTTTAATGTGTTTATTTTTTTTAATGTGCTTTTTTTATGGTGTTTTATTAACTTTTAAAACACCTGACAGAAAATACTGTCATGAAGTGTTGATGAGTAACGTATGCATAAGGGCAGTATATTGTTTTAACATATCAAACAAATAATGTTAAGTGATGTAAATGGATAATTCAGTTGAATGAGTCATCACTTGACTTTTGCATTTTGCTTTATAACAATAATAAAGGAAGGCATTATCAAACAATAATAACTGGCAGTCTCTCTTGCTAGTCAGCCCTAGACAGATACCTAATGTTTTTTTTCTCAGTGATTTGTTCAATTTGCTCTCAAATGCATTAGGAACAGAAAGACTTCTGCTGCTTTTCTTCAGATATTTATCTCTAGGTAACGAAGCTCATTGTTAAGAATTTCCCCTAGTATACTCCTTTTCTTTATTTTTAGTTACACCTTCTTGTTCCAGCCTGGTTATTTGTTCCCATCCTTGGTGTTTACACTCTTCAGATACTTGAAGTGGTTAACATATGATTGTTGGACATTGTGTAGACAATTGAACATCATTCCTTTAATCTCTCCTCATAAATCAGCCCCTCCAGCTGTTCAGTCCTTTTTATGGCATTTTTTCTCATACCCATCATTCTGTTGCTCTCTTTCTGGTATTGAAATACCCAGAATTGTGCAGAGACTCCCGTCTATAATGCCCCCAGGGGGAGGCTGAGTCACTCTTTGGTACAGTACTTGTGGCCACATACACAGCTAGCTATGAATTCCAATTTTGGTTGCTGTCTCACATCTGATAATCTAGTACTTTGTAATGTGTCTTTCATTCTGGTTAAAATAGAATAACATTTGGGACTGTTTGAAAGCTTGAATTAATAAATATATGCTGTTTAGAAATTTTAGGAGTTATGCTGTAAATTAGTGATTAGAGATTTACATAATAACTAAGAAAAAAAGCATTAGATATGATATTGCAATGTCAGAAAGGATGTAAAAGGAACAAATGCTTTGACCTGGCTTGTAGGAAGGAGATGTCACATGCACTGGAGGATAATTGGTGCCATTACTGAATCAGAAAAATACGTCTAGAAGGATCTAAGATATCACTTAGTCCATTATCCTACACAGAAGCAGAATGCCGTACAGCTCTGTTGCTCATGATGGGATTATCTTTCCTGTTATTAAGGACATCCACCAAAGAGGCTGTGTTTTCTGTAGGAAATCTATTCCAGTATTTACAAAGCAATCCTGCTAGAGGGCTTTTCCTATTTTCTGACCTGCAAATGTTGATTATCAGGCTTCTCAGGAGGATTAAGAGTTGCCTTTTTTGGTATTGATATGGCAACACTGATGAAGTATGGGCCTGGGACCTGGGTGCACCTGTTCCTTGCAACACAAAGAAGACATAAATGATGAAAGAAATATGGTTACTGTGTGGCCTGTCATTATTAATCTAGTTCTTTAGTCACAAAATATTTGATCAGCCATGATCAGTGCTCTTGAGAACGACTGCCTGGGAGAAAGAAGAAATACTATTAATTCAACCAGAAATGCTTTATCCATGCCAGAGTCCCAGCTGCTGGTTACAGATGATTGCAGCAGTGCTCTGCTGATCTACACCAGCTGAAGGTCTGTGTTCTATGTAGACTGAGGGTTTTTTTATTTTGAATACAGAACTGTGATATAAATTTAGCCCCAGCTCCTTGTATGTGTACCTGAAGTTTCCTCTGAACTAACTAAACTTCACTTTTAAAATAATATCAATTCAAATCTGTCCTGTCAGAGAAAAAAAAGCAATGCAAGATGCAAAGCCTGCAAAACTACCCTGCAAATACTGTAAGAAGTTATTTCTTTTTAAGTTACATTTAGAATACTTTTTTTTGGGGGGGGGGGGAGGGAGGGAGAAGTTGTAAGTACATTACAAATAATTTGTGGTTTTATTGACATTTCAATCCCATATTTGAGCCAGTGTCAGGAAATACAGGGAGATATCATGGAGAAAATGCTACCCAAGTCTAGAAAGTGTTTAGTGGTCTGGGAAATGGTCCAGATTGGATATGCAAAGCAAAACATAGCACATCTCTTGAAAGTCTCAGAAGTATTCCAATTGCCATGTAAGGATTAGCATTGAACGAAAATGCAGTACAGACATACACGCAGGTCATTGTTATGCAAAACTGGATTAATTTGATGAATAAGCAAACACACTTTTAAAAGTAAGTACTCAATTTCTCAGTTTTGAGGTGTGGTTGTTGTAGTAATCAGGTGCTTGGATAATTACATACTATAGTTTCTGCCATTTGCAGCTCATCAATGAACTAATTGTAACATGCTCTGCATGGATGAGCCTGGCAAATTTCCGCCCAGATTATGTACCCAGAAAACACATAATAAATGCTTCATACCTCGGACAAGGTATGACAGGTAAGAAAAGTACTTTGGAACATGGACCTGTCAAGTAGGAATAAGGCCATGCGGCAAATGCCTTTTCCTAAAACAGAATCATGGAACTGTGCAGGTTTGAAGCAAACTCTGGAGCTCATCTAGCCAGTTTCCATCTCAAAGACAAGGCAGTTGCTCAGGGATTGGCGCAGCTTGGTTTTGATAATCTCCTGGGAAACCTGTTCCAGTGTTTGATCACCCTTGCGGTAGAAAGTTTTTTCCTTTTGTGTGACAAGAATTTCTGATCTAACTGAGCTCCAAGGTTGCATCTCTTGCATCTTGTTTTATACCTGTGTGCCTCTGAGAAGATGCTCCCTCTGTCATCTCTATTCCCTCTCATATGGTAGTTACAGAGAGCACTGAGGTCCCCCTTGATCCTTCTCTTCTGAAGGCAGAACAAACCCAGTTCATGTAGCCTCTTGTCATGCATCCTGTATGTTGGCCTCCTGCCCATCTTGATGGCCCTGTGCTGTTCTCACTCCAGCGGGTCCATGTTTTTGTGGTATTGAGTAGCCTAAAACTGTGTGCAGTACCCCAGATGTGTTCTCAGAAGGGCCAAAAAGAGGCAAAGAAACACTTTATTTGGTGTGGAAGCTACACTCTTGCTTGAAGGTAAAGGGGCCCAAGATAGTTGGTTAGTGTTCAGGGACTGTTTCTACCAGGCACAAGATCAGAGCATCCCGACATGTAAGAAGTCAAGGAAGGGAGCCGGGAGACCTGTGTGGTTAAACAGGGAACTGCTGGGTAAGCTCGAGTGTAAGAGAAGAGTTTATAGATCATGGAAGGAGGGGCTGGCCACTTGGGGAGAATATAAGGCTGTTGTCAGAGGGTGTAGGGAGGCAACTAGGAAAGCTAAGGCCTCCTTAGAAGTAAACCTGGCGAGAGTGGTCAAGGACAACAGAAAGAGCTTTTTCGAATACATGGCAGGTAAAACTAACACCAGGGGCAATGCAAGCCCACTGATGAACAAGGTGGGTGCCCTGGTGACAGAAGATACAGAGAAGGCAGAATTACTGAATGCCTTCTTTGTCTCTGTCTACTCTGCCGGAGGCTGTCCTGAGGAGCCCTGCAGTGCTGAGGCCCCAGAGGAAGGCAGGACAATGGAGGAGTTTGCCTCGGTTGATGAGGGTTAGGGAGCAGTTAGGCAATCTGGACATCCATAAATCCATGGGTCCAGATGGGATGCACCCATGGGTGCTGAGGGAGCTGGCCTGAGGTCATTGCTGGACCACTCTCCATCAACTTTGCCAAGTCTTAGGAAACGAGAGAGATGCCTGAGGACTGGAGGAAAGCAAATGTCACTTCAGTCTTCAAAAAGGGCAAGAAGGAGGACCCGGGTAATTATAGTCCGGTCAGCCTCACCTCCATCCCTGGGAAACTGATGGAACGACTTATCCTTGGTGCCATCGCAAGGCATATCAGGGATAAGAGGATCATTAGGGGCAGTCAGCATGGCTTCACCAAGGGGAAGTTGTGCTTGACCAACCTCATTGACTTTTATGAGGACAAAACAAGACGGATGGATGATGGCAGGGCAGTGAAGGCGGTCTACCTTGACTTGAGTAAGGCATTTGACACAGTCTCCCACAGCATCCTCACAGCTAAACTGAGGAAGTGTGGTCTGGATGACCAAGTAGTGAGGTGGACTGCGAACTAGCTGAAGGAAAGAAGCCAGAGAGTCGTGGTCAATGGGGCGGAGTCTAGTTGGAGGCCCGTATCTATTGGAATGTCTCAGGTGTCAGCCATTCCTCCCAGCTTGTGTCATCAGCAAATTCTATTCCCTCATCTAAGTCATTGATGAATAAATTGAACAGTACTGGCCCCAGCACCAACCCCTGAGGCCTGTACTATTCAATATATTCATCAATGATTTGGACAAGGGAATAGAGTGTACTATCAGCAAGTTTGCCGATGACACCAAATTGGGAGGAGTGGTTGACACACCAGAAGGCTGTGCTGCCATCCAGCGGGACCTGGACAGGCTGGAGAGTTGGGCAGGGAAAAATTTATTGAAATATAACAAGGGAAAGTGTAGAGTCTTGCATCTGGGTAGGAACAACCCCAGGTTCCAGTATAAGTTGGGGAATGATTAGAGAGCAGTGTAGGGGAAAGGGACCTGGGGGTCCTGGTGGACAGCAGGATGACCATGAGCCAGCACTGTGCCCTTGTGGCCAGGAAGGCCAATGGCATCCTGGGGTGTATTAGAAGGGGGGTGGTTAGTAGGTCAAGAGAGGTTCTCCTTCCCCTCTACTCTGCCCTGATGAGACCACATTTGGAATATTGTGTCCCATTCTGGGTCCCTCAGTTCAAGAAGGACAGGGAACTGCTGGAGAGAATCCGGTGCAGGGCAACAAAGATGATCAAGGGAGTGGAGCATCTCCCTTATGAGGAAAGGTGGAGGGAGCTGGATCTCTTTAATTTGGAGAAGAGGAGGCTGAGGGGTGACCTTATTAATGTTTACAAATACATAAAGGGTGAGTGTCACAAGGATGGAGCCAGGCTCTTCTGAGTGACAAGCAGTGGTAGGACAAGGGGTAATGGGTTCAAACTGGAACACAAGAGGTTCCACTTAAATTTGAGAAGAAACTTCTTCTCAGTAACGGTAACAGAACACTGGAACAGGCTGCCCAGGGGGGTTGTGGAGTCTCCTACTCTGGAGACATTCAAAACCTGCCTGGACACATTCCTGTGTAACCTCATCCAGGTGTTCCGGCTCTGGCAGAGGGATTGGACTAGATGATCTTTCGAGGTCCCTTCCAATTCCTAACATTCTGTGATTCTGTAAAACTGTTTGGCTGGTCCCTTTGCTGCGAGGGCACACTGCTGACCGTGTTCAGCCTGTTGTCTACCAGGATGTCCTGGTCATTTTCTACCAAGCTGTTTTCCAGATGGTTGAGCCCCTGCTTTTACTGCTGCATGGAGATATTTCCTTCCAGGTGCAGGTCTTTGTATTTGCCTTAACTGAACCACATGAGATTCCTGTCAGCCCATTTCTTCAGCCTGTCCAGGTCCCTCCTGTATATTGACTGCTCCCCCCAGTTTGGTATCACCCATGAAGACTCTTAGTGTGTCCAGTCACTAGTATTGGCCTTGCTGACATCAAGATGTACAACAGCTTTTGCTCTTCTGTTGTCTATGGAGTTGGCCATCTCATCATAGAAACCAGTCAGGTTGGTCAGGAATTATTTGCCCTTCCTGAATCTCAGTCACCTTCTTGCCCTCCATGTGATCAGAAATGTCTTCCCAGTCAATTTGCTCCATAATCTGCTCAGGGGCTGAGGTAATGCTGACTGACCTGAGTCATGCTGCCTGCCCTTCCTGAAAAGGGGTGTGATGTTTGCTTTTTTCAAATATCAGGAACCTCCGCTGACTGCAGTGACCTTGCAAAGGTGATGGCTCTTTTGCAGTGATGTCAGTCAGCTCCCTTAGCATCCTCAGACGTATCTGATCTTTTCTCATGGGTTGCATATGCTAATTTTGCTTAAGAGCCCCTGACCCCACCCCCCTCTCCTGTGAGTAGATTGTCATTCCCATAGACTCTGCTGGTAGCCTTCATGGGATGGAAGGCCTGAGGACACATCTGCCCAGTGAAAACAGGGGAAAACAGAAGTGATGGAGTACCTCAGCCTTTTCTATGCTCATTGTCACTCAGTCCCTTGCTACATTGAGCAGAGATCCCACATTCACATTAATCTCCCAATTGGACATATTTCTCTTCAGTAAATACAAAGACAGAGCAGGCTGATTAGCTTAGTCTTCACTAATTTTCAAATGCCTAGAAAACAATGACTTGAATCATACTTTAGATTCAGATAAACCTTTGTTTTGTGACTGACTGTTTCTGTTACCAGCCCACACTGGGCTGGGTGCAGCTTGGGCTGGTGACATGTTTGCACTGGTTGACAGCTGACTTCAGCAGCCCGGCAGGGTGGTGCCACCACATTGCACAAGGAGCACGGGCTTTGATCAAGCATCAAAATCAGGGTTTTTGGTCTTTTATTCTTTGTTGTGTTCTGACTTGTATACTGTTTTTAATTACTTGAAGAGTGATTCATGGCAGAGAAACACAGCTCCAAGATCAGTGCGGTCTCAAGCACTTAGCCTGTGATGATGTAGGTCACCAGAACTCTTCCAGCTCTTTAGAGGTTCCTGCTGGTGTGCAGGACGTGCGCTTGGTTTGTACATCGTTTACAGCAGTTTTGCATGGTCTAAGTTTTGACATAAAATGGCATTAAGTCAAATAAAGATGTCAAAGGTTACTTTTATCATATGAAGTAACACTAAAGGTGTCTAAAAGCACTTAAGGAAAGAGTCATCTACATAGAGAATTCATTCTTCTGCGGTCATTCTGCAACACTTCTCTTTTAGAGGTGGTTTTACTCACAACAGACACACTGTCAGGGCAGATGTTGCTTTTACGTGTTCTACCAGTGCCCAGTGCCTCTTGAATGTTGGGCTCTGCTGTCGGATGGCTGGTTTAGCTTGGGTTTTATACACCAAAGTTACAGTAAGAATCGAAATAGGTGACTGAACCTGAACAGAGCAAAACAAGGCAGGAAAGAAGCATTTTCTATCCTAAAACTACTAAAGAGAATGCTCCATATAATATTTGGGGGGTGCAGTGAGGGGTGTCATGATAATAGTGAGTGGAGTGAGAAATGGTATTTATGAGAATATAAAAATAAATTGGAGTAAAAAAGAATAAATAGTTCATCTCATTAACCTCTCTGCCAGTGCAGTCCTTCCTGTAATATCCGTTGTAATAACTATTCCAGGGATTTTTGCCTTCCAGGAGAGAGACGTTTCCATGGAGCACGCAACACACCGAGGGCCTGCGCATCTCCCAGCGAGTGAGAGGGACGGATTCCAGGTGACTTTAATGCCTTTTCAATCCAGGTCTAAAGCCTACAGTTAGCCTAAGACTGCAGTTAAATAAGACCTTCCTGTGCTTAAAAGCCCAGATCCACTATAGCAGTCAGTGCCAGATTAACAAGGCAAAAATGACTTTATAGATCTTTAGGCTGCTGTAAAAATATTATAAATTAATCCTGGCTACCTGTGAACTCAAAGAATACATCTGGTAGCAAAGGAGGAATGTAGTATCAATACTACACCGTCTAGATGGAGAAGGGAAGGTGGCATACAGCCACTATTGCTGCTTTGAATTACCTAGTATTTCCCCTCTACAGAGAACCATCAGGAGAGAAGAACTGCTGGGTTTCTGTCTCTTTTGCACCACTGAAGTGGCAAAAAGCAGCTGGAACAGACCTGAGAATGAACCTGTAGAACCCATTTCATTTAACATGCTGTTACATTTTTTTCCTTTTTCGGCGTTGTATGGCGAATGGCAAAAATTTTGATTGGCTTTAATTACACAATGTGTTAAAATATAACGAAGCACTCATCATACATTAATTACCAACAGATTTCTGAGATACTTGCTGACATTGAATAATTATGTAGGAGATGTGTCTCTTACAAAATGGATAATCCTCAGTAAGTTTATTTATTGCGATCATTTTGTAATTATTTTACACTAACTATATTTAGGTTTGGTAGCATAAATCATAAAATACCAAATTAGTATTTAAAACAATATTTTAAAAGTCTAAGATATGTAAGTTAATCCTACAGAAATATGTCTTCAATAATCAACTAGTGTTTTTTAAAAAATGCAATTAGAATCTTATTAAATCTAAATTAAAAGCTTACATGAAAAACAATTTAAAAATAGATATTGAAACCTAAGAATTCACACTCTTCAGCATTTGCTTCTATTACAATACACACTTAAGAATTTGATAATTTTTTCCAGGTGGACAAAAACAAAAAGGGTTTAAATTTGTAGCTAGTTTCAGATTTTAAAGTAAACAGGGTATTTAAATGGAAGGACATGGTTTGCCCTGTTGTCTCCATATGGGAACACTTAATCTTAAACACATCATAAAAATAAGGCAGATTAACATTTTTAAACAAATTTGTGCTATTTGAAAGGATATTTTATTTTCATTTCGGATACTGAGCTTGTTTTTTTCCAACGTGCAAATTTCTGCAAAAGCAAGGATGCAATGGGCAGGCATTCATTTCTGCAAGATGAATTAAAGTGAAAAAATCTGTAGAGACCACAGGGTATGAGGGCATAAAGTATAGCAAGTGTGCTCAGTCACAGGAGTGATGCTGAGCTTGATGCAGCTGATTAAGCCTGAGGCCATGGTTTGCTCTCCTTGCTTTAAGGGAAGGGCAAAAATCACAGCTCTCAGTTATTGCTGAGCCAGGTTTTGGTCAGCACTTCCAAACTGGGCTATTATGAGGTTCTCTTACCATGCCACACAGTATGTTTATACATTGAAATCTGTGCTTGGCATTTCTTCTATGGTAACCACAAGTCAAAAGCAGAATTAGACATAGAAGCAGAGAGATTCCTGCAGAGAAAGCAGCAAGAAAGGGCAGCGTATTAATTCTTTCTGGTATTGCATAGAGATGAGTAGTGTATGAGCTGTGGTTGCAGGCTGTGCCTTTTAAGCTCACATGTTCAATAGTTGACACTTTCACATGCTGATATCTATCAGGGTAACATAATTGCTATACGACAATCATGATTTTACCAACCTTCAGTCACTGCTAAGTATTTTCCAGGCTTTCTGGGAAATTTTGTCTTCTTTACTGTATATTCCATGAGCCCAGAAGTCTCTCAAATGTCCATTGTTCTCAAAGGATTGCCTTTGGGATCTCAAGGGCTGCTTGCTTGCTTTTTTGTGGAAAGGAAATAATTAACTTAATGGAAGAGAAACAAGCTCATTGGAGTAGGGTATCTTTCGAGCATTTCCAACAGTTTGGAGTGCTTTTTCTGAAACCCAAATTTTCTCCTCAGCTGCAGGATTGGGTTATTCACCTACTTATTCCTGATGAAAGCAGTGAAGTGACTGCAACATGGTTTTCTTTCTCTAGAAGGCTGTTGTAACAAACCAGTTTGAGCTGGTACCCTATCATCATCTCTACGATTTGTCTGTCTCATTGGATGTTCAAGGAGGGTGGGTGATCTAGCAGCAATGAAAGGGAGGCATTATAGACACAGAATGTGTCATCTGACCTTTCATATCCATTGTGCAACAGCATACCCTCCGCACCTCTCTGTGTTGGGCTATGTGTAAATGCCTGTAAATGTATGTGGCTTATATGTCAGTTGTCTCAGGGAATTATTTTTTTGTTTAGTTGCAGTAGAAGTGCTGGGCTATTAAAGCCTATGGGAAGCAGCAAGTAGAAATGCCTTGAAAGGAGCAGGGTCTCTGTAACGTGGGAATTCACTGTTATGCTAGGAAAGGACTGGCTAAGAGTGGCTGTCTGGCTGTGTTCTGTGAAAGAGACCTCTTGGTAGTTTGAAAGACTGCCATACCCACAAGGGCTTGTATGCAGAACTTCACTGGAAAGACACCCTGAAGGTCTGAACCAAAGGGCTCCTCCTTTGCTGGGGGAACACTTGATTTCCTTTCTGGTCCCATTGAAGGGTACTATAGAAACTGCTGATGTGAGTTAAGTATTTATTAGCATAGAAAAGACTTGTGTAACATAGTCCCTAATGCTTTTCACTGCCTGCTTGAGCTGCTGCAATGGATAAGCTTGACATTTAAGTCCTTCTTTTGGGGAATACTTGCTTTCTGCTTTACAGAGGACTTGGTTTCTAAGAAGGGATTTGTAAAAAAGTGGCTTTCGGTATTCTTGCTGGCCTCAGAAGACTGTTACAGTTACTAAATACAGATGTCTCAAGTAAAATGTCTGCATGCCTAGAAGCAGCTGATTAGGTTTAAGGACAGATCTATAACAGATCTATGCTCCAGATAAAGACTTAAAACTCTTACCGTTGTGCTCCTGTGGAGGTCAGGAAAGAGTCCTGCTGGCTACAATGTTCATGAGGTGAGATGAATGCTCTGTTCTCATTTTCCAGTCAGTGAAAACTCAGAGCATAAAATACTGGATTAAGTCATCCTTATGACAGTGCCATTGGCCAGCCTTTGAAGAATCTGTTCAAGAATCTCCAAAAGTAATTTATTCTCCTTAATTTCCAGATGTTCATAATCTCCATTGACTACAAAGGAATCTATACAACCAGCTTAGTCAGAGATATCACCTCTGTTTAAAGTTGGGTAAGTGACATCCCACTGCAGGACCCTATTGCTCCTTAAAATCTCAGCCTGTGTATGCCTCATGGTGTTTAGCTCTCTTTGTTTGCTTTGCCCCTCTACCCACTCTTCTGAGTGGTGGTAGATGTCTTACAGAATCACAGAATGGTTGGGGTTGGAAGGCACCTCTGGTGATCATCTAGTCCAACCCACTTGCTGAAGCAGGTTCACCCAGAGCAGATTGTACAGGAATGTGTCCAGGCAGCTTTTGAATGTCTTCAGAGAAGGAGAGTCCACAACCTCTCTGGTCAGCCTGTTCCACTGCTCTGACACCCTCAAAGTAAAGAAGTTTCTCCTCATGTTTAGATGGAACCTCCTGTGCTTCAGTCTGTGCCCGTTGCCCCTTGTCCTATCATTGGGCACCACTGAAAGCAGTCTGGTCCCATCCTCTTGACACCCACCCTTGAGATATTTATAAGCATCTATAAAATCCCCTCTCAGCCTTCTCCAGGCTGAACAGACCCAACTTTCAGTCTCTCCTCATAAGAAAGATTCTCCAGACTGCTAAATATCTTCATAGCCCTCCGCTGGACTGCCTCCAGTAATTCCTTGTCCTTCTTAAGCTGAAGGAGCCCAAAACTGGACACAGCACTCCAGATGCGGCCTCACCAGGGCAGAGTAGAGGGGGAGGATAACCTCCCTTGACCTGCTGTGGTCACAATTTTCCTGATGTCCCCCAGTATAACATTGGCCTTCTTGATCTCAACATCTATGGTATCTCCTTTGTAGCTGGAAATAGCTCTTTCCTGAAAGCTTTCCCTCACTTTCTCTCTAATAGAAGAGCCACCAAATACATGTGTATGAAGGACCAGAGCCCAAACACTATAGCCAGGAAAATGGTGAACTTGTTAGGAAGGTCTCATTTTCATGTTAGTATATTTTATACTAGGGGTCCTAGCAGAAATCTCAAATACTTTTTCTTGAGAAAACAATGTTTCTTAAGTTCAATACCTTACATTTTTCTGTAGTGTCCATCTATATAATCTGTAACCCAAAGCAATGACCAAAACTGAAAAAGTGGTGAAAGAGAGGAAAAGTGTATATAGTTCATTATTGTTATGATACTGGAAGGTTTTAGTTTCAGATATATGGGTGAGACAAATGTATGTTACACATAAGGAACACAAAAATTGTCAGTGCTTCTTTATAGAAGAGAATATGTGTTTATTTCTTAGATTCACTTTCAGTTTAGCAAACAGATTTCTTTTAATATGACTTTTGTATGATGAATATCTTCTGAATTTCTTAAACTTTTCATATACCCTATGATTAAAGCCCAGGGAAGCTGAAATAGAAGATTTCCTTGGGCTGCAGAACAGGCGGTGTAGTATTAACACCATGTTTATAAGGAATAAGTAAAATACTCCTATTTACTCTTTTTCATCGTCTTACTAGCACAGACAACAGGTGAATGTGAGCGGCTTTTTCTGTTTTTGTGAGCTTCTGATTTGAGGAGTTTTGTTGTTCATAAGGTGTAATATGAGAGGGCTGTGAGAGGATGGGTCAGTCATTTCAATCTCTCTTCAGTGTTTTACGCAGGGTGGATGGGCCAGCATAACAAAGGCTCTCTAATGCCAAAACTTCTGAATTATTCAGGGTTTTATCAGAGGCTAAACAGAAATTCTTTTACTGGCTGAATTTTTAATCTTGTTCATTTGTGTTTCATCATTCATCATTCTTTATTCTTCATTTATTTTTCTTTAGAATGATGAAATCAAAAGTGCGGTATGAAACCAGTGACCTTTTTTTCATAGTTTTCCAACTGTAGGCTTGATTCTGCTTCCTGATAGCTCTAAGTGTGTATTTGTACTTCATCTCCAGAATTTTCTGTGGTTTGAAATTATTTTGCTGACATGAAAACAGTCGTGATTTGAAAAGCAGAACAGTGTTGAAACTGGTAATACATAAAGCAGCTGAACTTGTTAATATGGCTCAGAAACAGGATAGTAGTAAAAGGTGCCATTTCCTATGTGTAAATGGAAAACCTAAGAAATGGAGAGCTGGGAATCTCTTGTGATTGCATTGACAGACCATGCAAATATCAGGATCCGCTTATAGAAACTGACTTAAAGAACCTAAAAATCCAGTATCAGTCCCAGCAGAGACTCTATGTGAAGTTTGTTTGTACAAGGGACAGCAATAGATATAATGAAGTAGTTAAATGGTACTTCAGAAACTGTCTCTTTGGGAGCCTGTTGTTAAGTTTCTGCTACCAGATATGAGAGAGGAGGTGTGAAAGCCCTGCTGTCCCACTTCACTGTGCTTTGCATCCTATTAGCATTGGCTTTTTGTCAGAATTGTAATAAGATTCTACTCAGTGTTAGGTACTTTCAATAACCCATCATGAAGCAGGATGCTGTGGAACTCCTGGTACAAGGCGTTCAGCTTCCTCCTCTCCCCTCATATGAATGGCACTTGTCGAACACAGCTCCCCATGACTCAGTGCATTTCTGGCCAAGTGTGTCTTAATGTACATTTTCTTGCCAAGCAGTGATGTCCCCTTCCTTAGTTAGAAGCATATTTTTTTCTTTACATTGTTAACTAAAAGGGTGTATTCCAGACCCACTCACTTCCTTCTGCAGACATCACATCCCTGAAGCACAAATTTATCACCTGCTGAAGGGAAACGCTTTTGTGGGAACCACTTGTTAAAATATTGGCACCATCTCCCTGCCTGGGCCACCCACGTAGTCTGTCTGCCTGGAGGTGTTTCCATCACCACTCACTACGTTATCGGCCATACTGCTCTGTGCTCCCTGCCACTTCCCAGCCCAGCACATGATCCGGAACCCGCGTTTACAGCACTGACCCGTTCACTGCAGTCCTGCCTTTTCCCCTTCAGCAATGAGATAGCTTTTATTTCAAAGTGTTAATATGCATGGTAATTGAGTTTTCCTGTTGAGACATGGCTGTTCTGTGCTGGATGCAGATATATATTTCGGAACTGTTGGAACAGCTCTGGAGACAACCAGGTTGTAGCTAGCTCTTAAATAAGTGTATGGAAAGTGAAGTTAGAAAACCTCTTTTCTCTCAACATGACATCTATGAAGGGATACTCAGCTGTGGCAGGTTGAAGAAACATTTATTTCATCACTGTGACCTTTAAAGGGCCAGACAGGACAGAAGAAGGGGTTTTTCCTTGCTTTTTAGTAAATCACTCCTAGAAATAAGAAACATGTATTAGGTTTATCTGTCAAAGCTTTGGTAGCAGAGGGGCTGTAAGGGTGGTTTCAGTGAGAAGCTGCTAGAAGCTTCCCCCATGTATGACAGTGCCCGTGCCAGCCAGCTCCAAGATAGACCCACTGCTGGCCAAGGCTGAGTCAATTGGTGATGGTGGTCACACCTCTGGGATAACATCGTTAAGAATGGGAAAAAAGAAAAAGCTGTGTAACAGCAGTTGCAGCCAGAAAGAGGAGTGAGAATATGTGAGAGAAACAACTCTGCAGACATGAAGGTCAGTGCAGAAGGAGGGCAGGAGCTGCTCCAGGTGCCAGAGCAGAGATTCCCCTGCAGCCCATGGTGCAGCCCATTGTGAGGCTGGCCATCCCCCTGCAGCCCATGGAGGTCCACGGTGGAGCAGATAGGCACTGCAGCCCATGGAGGACCCCATCTGGAGCAGGGGGATGCCTGAAGAAGGCTGTGACCCTGTGGGAAGCCCAGGCTGGAGCAGGTTTTCTGGCAGGACTTGTGACCCCACAGGGGACCCAGGCTGGAGCAGTCTGTTCCTGAAGGACTGCAAGCATGGAAGGGACTCACACGGGAGCAGTTCATGAAGAACTGCAGTCCATGGGAAGGACTCACATTGGAGAAGTTAATGGAAGACTGACTGCTGTGGGTGAGACCCCACACTAGAGCAGGGGAGGAGTGTGAAGAGTCCTGCTCTGAGGAGGAAGGAGCAGCAGAGACAATGTGTGATAAACTAACCACAACCCCCATTCCCCATCCCCCTGTGCCACTCAGAGGCAGGAGATAGAGAAATTGAGTGATGTTGAGTGTTGGAAGAAGGGAGGGGTGGGAGGAAGGTGTGTTTAGGATTTGGTTTTATTTCTCATTACTCTACTCTGAGTGCTAATAAACTAAACTAATTTGTCCAAGTCAAGTCCTGTTTTGCCCATTATGGTAAGCGCTGGGTGGTGTCCCTGCCCTCATCTCAACCCACGTATTCATTGTATTTTATCTCCCCTGGCCAGCTGAGAAGGGGAGTGATGGAGCAATTTGGTGAGCACCTGATGTCCAGCTGGGTCAACTCACCACAAAAACCTATTACCTTGAAGACGGAAAGAATAGGCAGGTGATAGGAATGCCACAAAGACTTAGTGTTTTCTCTGACTCCTGGTAAGTGTCTCACCCTTTGGAAACCTCCATTCTCTGCCACAAACAGAGCAGAGGCCGGGCTGGAGGCAGCTGAGGTCATGGAAGGATGAAGATAACACAATTGGGAGCCCTTCCAGGAAGACCTGCTTTTTCTGCACTTGTGTCATGGTGCACAGTCACTTAAAACTGATCTTTCTGGGCTTCTTTTTAATGGGAAATGGATATTCTCCTGTGGCTGTCATCTGCTTGACACACACATACACACGCCTGTGCTGATTTGGTAAAGGAGAAGCATAAGCTCCTCCTGCTCTTTTTCTCTCTGAAGGCTCATGGAGAAGCTGGAAGATGGTGGCAGAGCTGTTTGGAAAATGTAGTTTTGACTCAGTGAAAAAAAATTAGACCATTTTGATGTTATTGTCATCTGGAATTAGAGTACAAAGGCAAAATATTAAAAAGTGTCAAGAAAAGAAATTTTTCTTGGAAAAAAATGATGTGGAAGAAAAAGCTTTTAGACATTTATGGCCAGAATGAAGCATTTCAGTATTGTGAAAGGAAACAGTAAATTGAAATGTCAACTTACAGCTGAAACCATTTGTTTCAAACTGTATATTTGAACAAAAAGTGTTTTGTAAGGGTGATTCAAAGCTAAAAATGTTTTCGAGACATAAACATTTTCTAAATTCTAAGGAAATCAGTTTTTCTAAGAAAAGCATTATCTGGAAATCACTCAGCTACCTCTAGGTTCTGAACTGCATGGTGCCGGGGTTACAAGCACAGCAAATGGCCCCTGTGCTGCTCATTAGTTTGGGTGTCCATAATGGGAAACTGCTGGTTTTGAGCTTCCTTGCCACCTGCCCCTGTTCAGAGGCCAGTGGTCCTTTCTTCCCCTCTGAGCAGGGGAGTAGAGATGCCACCAGGAAGATCCCTGATTCTTGTTCACTTTCTGCCAAATTGTGCCGTGGTCACCAAGCATTTTTAATAGCGAGTTTCTTTCCAACCTGGGTCATTCTGATTTTGCAGTGTTGTTATTATCTGAGGAGACTTTAAGTTTTGAAGTGGTGGGCAGAGGCACCAGCCTCTCCACCTAGCTTATCAGTCCCACGTGACATGTCTGACTTGAAGCGGCCACACACAAGACAGTTACACAGAATGTTTTCTCCAGTGGTGAAGCTGGTGTAACAAATTCCTGCCCATGCATCCCAGTCTTCCTCTTCAGCTTTTCAGATGCAGCTGTGGACTTGCCCTGTAAGCCCAATCAGCAAAGAAGTATGGAGTTAAAACCAGCTTTGTTATTCAGAGGTTGTTTCATGCCTGGCTGAGAGCAAAGCTCTGCAGTAGCTGTTTCAACCCAGCCAAGGAGATGATGGAATGGCTGACACCTGCATAAGCTGCTTTCACCATGCTTGTGTGGGACCTGCGTGGACCACGAAGAGCTCACCCCATGGACGTGGTCCTGGTATGGTGGGGGAAGGTGAGACAGAATAAAATGGGACCAAAATGTTGGTCCTCCTCAGTGGGACCAAATGCTTACCACGGTGCTTGTCAGATAAAACCCTTCATTCTAGTTCACAGTATTATGCCTTCCTCTGTTGCTGCTTTTTCTTGGTGCCGTTCTTCATATATCTATCTAGCATTACTTAGAAACACTTTGTGCATCTTTTACTGCTACGCGTGGGCTTACAGAGCAGCAAATATGAAGATTCCTGTTGTATCCTCATCTCTGCTGGAGTCAATCAAGTTCAAATCTGTTGAACTTAAGGGATTTAAACTGGTGTAAAATACAATATATTTGTAAAATACAAATAGGCAGTCCCAATTAAGCTGTTAAATTTGTAAGGAAAATATATTGATTTGTTCCTTTCAGGGGAGTTAGGTTGCATTAATTACAATGCACACAATTAAAACTCATAAATAAAAAAAAAAAGAACAGTGCCATGACTATATATTTTACTACAACAATCTCCCCAAAATTGAATATTCCATCGTTGTTACTATTTGCTTACCTTCTGCATTTTGTTAAAAGTTGGCTGACCAGGTTTATTTCCCGAATGAAATGTGTAAGTACAAGTGATGCAAGTTTGGGACAATACACATATTGATACAAAATGTTTAAAATCATAACTTTTGCCTGTAGTGTCCACTTTTTTGCTAAGTATGCTTCATGTTGTTCTGTTATAGCGGCATCTGTTTTTCTGCGTCTTTGGTGCACTCCACAAAATTTTTAGCCCAATGTTTGATGGATATCAGAGGATAGATACACAGCTTAAATCATATCAACCTTCCTTGTGTTTGGAGGTGTCTCATTTTAAGATTAGATTAATCTCTTCTGCCTTCTTTTTATCTTTGTTTCTGTTCATGGTAGTTTCTTTCCTGCCCCTTTGTCCTATTTTCTTCTGATGCTCTGTTGTTGTTTTATTTAGGCAAAACTTAGCCTTAGAATCTCTGCTTCGTTCCCCAGCCTGGCTTGGTATGGGGGACATAAAACTGGAAGATTTAGATTTGTAGTTTTAGGTATGTGTCTGAGTTGGGTAAAGTTTTTATTAGTTTTCTTGTTGAAAAAACAAGTTGGGTTCTCTTTAGCCTGCCTCATACTTCTTATGGTAAACGCTTGCCGTTGGGGCGTGGGGAGAGCTGGTGGTTTTGAACCATTGACTAAAACCAGAAGGCAGATTTTTTTATGTTGCTGTGATGTCCCCAGCCAGGAAATCTTTCTAGACAGGGTTTCTCTCAGTGCAGCTTGTCTCAGCCTGGGGAAAGGTGGCAGCTGGGGACAGTCAGTCATGAGGCGGTCACTGCCTTCTTTATCAAGATCAAGATGCCACCATGTTGGGATGTAAATATTGTCATCTGCTGCCTCCAGAAGGTCTTTAAGGCTCATGTCCTGATGAGGCAAAGGACTGGTGGTAATAGTTCTATTTTTCATTAGGGACTAGGGAGACACTTTTCTTGTACATGTCATTGCCTGGATGTTTGAAGAGGGATGTTGTTTATTTGCAGGTCTGCATAGCAACTTCTCATGAAGACATGTTTTTATGGCTTCTGTCAAGTCTTCAAAATCATTCAGATTCTCCTGAAAGTCCAAAAGTGTCTGATATGTGGGCTCATATAATGTACTTTTTCTTGGTTACTTAGGAGGTCCAAGATGGATCAACTCTCTGCCTGCAAACTTGGAAACTAAATAGAATATAGAATAAATTGGATTAGTTTCTGCTGGAATGGTATTTTCAAGAAAAAGAACATGTTAATATCAAAACAACTTAATCCCATATTAACAAAGTAAGTACTTGTAGAGGCATAAATAAAAGTAGATCTTGAAATAGAATAAAGCTTTGCACTGAGGGTTTAGAGAAAATGATGATCTCGAGGTAGGCAATAATCAGTTTTTCGGTTGGGTGAAGAGTCTTAAATGAGAATCTCAGCATAAAGTTTCTTGGATTAATTTTAATGACTATTATTCATTTATGCTTCTAGGAGTATTTATCACATTAATTTAACCATGCCACATATGTGAATAGCTGTGGGCATGCAGTAACTAGAGCAGAAATAAGTCTAAGTTCAGATCTGGAGTTTGGTTATCCAGTACTGTGCATCTTCTGTGAAAAATTATGCCATGGATGTTAGTGCAACCTCTTGAATATAAGCCAAGTCATGGCAGTTGCACCATACTCACTTTCATCCTAGGAATGTGAATAATTTCCTGTTTTTACTCATAAATATCTATTCTTGGAAGTGCCCTAGCAGTACTGGTACCATCCCAGGGTGACTCATAACATGCACAATGACCTGGGACAGTTATTTGTGATTAGTACTTTCAGAATATAAACTGGATCAGGTCTTCACCTGCTAATTTATTCACCTGATCAACCCTAAATCAATCATTAAACTTGGGGATGGGAAACAAATGCTCAAAATACTTCTAATTTCAAAACAAAGTTGAAGGATATTTCTGTAGCATTTTCAGGAATAGTGGTCCCTTTTTTTTCCCAGATGGGGATCCTAGTACCCTTTCAGATTAAGATGCGAAGACTCTATTTCAGAATAGTGCCTTCTGGAAATTTTTCTTGGTTTTCCAGTGCAATTCCGATCTCACCTTCTTGTATAGCATCTGACACTGCCAGGAAATGCCCTATTGCCGTAATTCCAGAGGTTTTCCAGAGTGTCTGTTTCTGCCTTCTGGAAAATCTGAATTTCTGACTCTTTATTCAAATGTTGATCATGATTAATACTGTGTTTTTCTACTTCATTTTCCCTCTGCAAAATAATCAGACATCATTAGATTAGTACGGAGCAAAAAAAAGCACCTTGAACTTTAAAGGAAATCACGGTATAACACGTGCAAAGGGAAATCTTGTTTTCACACAAGCCTGAGTTACACACATCAGCTTTTCATCTCAGCAGACCCCATGCTAGAGGTTCTTCCTGAAACCCAGCTGCACATGGGCTGGCAGACCCTGTCTCTTACCACACAGATCACAGGGAGCAAGTTTTCATGAAAACCCACGAGAATACCAGCTTTGGAGAGCCTGTAGCACTTCATGCAAGGCTTAGGGCTCACGGAGTCTGCTAACAGATGTGTAAGGGAGGCCAGAGTACCACAGAGCTCATGCTGCAAAGCAAAAATGTCACAGGATGCTGTGAGCCATCCAGGGGGAAGATTATCATGGCACTGTTGCTGTCTGCTGTCAGGGCAGACAGTCAGCACAGGGCTTGAGCAGTCCTGGGAAGGTTTTGCAGTGGGATTGCAGCAGGATGACCTCCAGGGAGCTGTGCTAACAAGGCTGTGCATCCTCACAAGAGAATGGGCTCCAGGACTCGCTCTTGCAGTGCCGTCACCCTTACTCTTACATGCATCCTATTTGCATGTGGGGGTGTGTTGTCATATTTAGAATGTTTGTCTATACCATGATCCAAGTTTTCAGAGTCCTCACTGTGGTAGCCTCAGGCAGGCTGAGTTTCAAGTGTCAAATACTTGTGAAAATGCAAGGGCTGAACAGTGAAATACATCCCCTTCTACAATACTAAGTGCCATGATGAGCTTATCTGTGCCATGTACTGCTTCTGTCAAAGATGACCTCTTTTTAGGTCTGACACTCCTCCAAATTAAATTTCTGAAGTGTATCAACTATCCACATGGACATTCCAGTTCAATAACAAGCTTTTTTGCATGTTCTCTATATCATCTTTGGCAGGCCCGCTTTGTAGTTATACAGCTGTCATGTCAAGGATTATCTGTATTGAGTTGTGATCTTTTCAGTGCCATCCCCACATAATACAAACTTCTTGCTTCCAGAATCACCAAAGTCATTTGTTTTACTGTGGTATATTTATCTTGCATGTTTTTCTTCTATTCTTTGCATTGCAAAGTTCTCTGCTTACTGAAAATACGTTTTTAATCTAACATGCTATTATAAAAAGTGGGTATAATTTGTGCAGAAAAGGCACTATTGAAAGCTTGCATGTATTTTGTGAGTTAGCAAAAATGTTTGGAAAATTTTGAAGAGCCCCAAACCTCGAGCTTGAGGAGTTACTCTACCCTTCCTATATATTTGCAGCACCCAATCACAATTAAGGAAATTATTTTTAAAGTATTTAGAAAAAGCAACACAATATGTTTAAGTTGACAACATATTGCTAAAACCACACTAGGGAGTTTGAGATGTCATAAGTATTTTAGGCTATGCAATCAAATAGTCTCCCAGGATTTTACACACTGCTAGTTAAGAAAACAAATTTTCATCTTACATTTTGCAAGCTGTCACCTTATATACAGTATATCAGAAAACTTGCCATGACTGGTTTTACTGCCAGACCTCTTAAGAGCTAATTGGTTAAGCACCTGGGCAGGAAGCTTTTTGGCAGAAATGCTATTTTCTGCAAGGACTAGCTATAAAGTTCTGGATGGCAAATTGTAATCATTAAGGCTCCCTCTTCTACAACAGAACACATAAAATGTAAATACATTGCTTGGAGAAATTACGATGCATAAAAGGACAGGCTGTGTTTTAAGTTTATCCAATAACTTATGGCTCAAATTTGAACATGGAAATGATCTTATGCTTTTTTTCAGGGTCAAGCTTTCAGCAGACTTCTCTAATTGCACCCAGAAAAATGCGAATCACATCTGTTTGCATCCACCAAAACTATTATTTGCATGTACAAATGTTAACTTGTATACAAGGAGGGGTTGCAAATACGACTCGCACTTGTTTTTCAAACACAGGGGGTTTTGTACACGAAAAATATGTTCCACACACTTTTTTTTTTGCAGTTGTAGATTAGAAGTTCCTTCAATATTATGTGAAAAATAGTGTAGTCTGCTGCCTTGAAAGAGTTGAATGCAGTGGTTTGTGAATATGTGTTTGAATTCCAAACAATGTTTTGGCCTGATTGTGTTGGTAGAACTTTTATTGCGTATGATTCATGAGCTTTGTCATGAATGCAAATACTTTTTCACTTGTGTTGGTATTTGATATGTTGTGTTCTTTTTGGACAGAATTTTCAGAAAAACCAGGTGCCAACTTTCTCTACAATTTGCTGAGTGGAGGTTTTTAATTTGCTTGAAAATACTGTACTATTTTTTTACCATAAATTTTCTCCTGAAAGGAGGTTGGTAGCATGGAGGGTGTTGGTCTCTTCTCCCAAGTAGCAAGTGATAGGACAAGAGGAAATGACCTCAAGTTGCACCAGGGGAGGTTTAGATTGGATATTATGAAAAAATTCTTCATGGAAAGGGTTGTCAGCCATTGGAACAGGCTGCCCGGGGAAGTGCTGGAGTCACCACCCCCGAAGGTCTTTAAAAGGCATCTAGATGAGGTTCTTAGGGATGTGGTTTAGTGCTATAGTTAGGTTATGGTTGGACTCGACGATCCTGAGAGTCTCTTCCAACTGAAAGGATTCTATGATTCTATGATTAGTTGCCTATAAAAATCTTTTTGTAGGCAGACAAGAATATGCAATATCCTTTATGATCCTAGACAGAAATAATGTAAATGAATGACAATCTGTTTTCAAGTTACTTGATTTTACCTATGACTCTTAGTTGTTATTTGTTCGTTTCACTCATTTAGATTTAAATTTGCACTCATTTAGATGCAATTGCCATTTTTTTTGCTTTAATTTTATGCACACAAGTTTTCTTGTTGAGCTCAGTGAAACTATTCATATACTTAAAGTTAAAGCAGATGCATACATTTGCAGGATCTGGAGAGCTGAAAGGAAATTATGTGATTTAATGACGGTTCACACACTGCTAGTAATAAATAGCAAATAGTTGGCATTATACAGAATAGAAGGAACATCTATCTATGTGTTTTGAAATATCCTTGGCATAATTTGTAATACAAATATCAAATACCCATGCTGTTGTAATTAACCTGCAGTAACATTATCAGGATCTCAACAAGAAGGTGAAGAAAAAGTGGGAGATTTCCCCCTTGCAATCTGTTAACCATCTTTATGCTTCTCCCTCAGTTTCAACTGTCTGTGACTGAGAAGTTGGGGAAGTGCCTTGAAGCCTGACAAAGAGGTTGTTGAATTTGGCCTCTTTTTGACCAAAGCAGAGAACTCTCCCCCCAGGATAACGCCCTGCCAGCTGCCTCCTCTGAGATCTGTACCAGCGCAGTGTGGGCTTGGCTCAAGGGGAGCTGGACTCTGCTCTTGGCTCTGCATCTGCCCAAAAATGTCATGCCACCTGTGTAGGGCTCCACCTTGGGATCCAAGAGATGCATTCTTTTATTTTCTTTTCCCTATATACTTTGCATATGCTTAGGAGTAAGTTTTGCCATTGTGCAAGCATGTACATAAACTAGATTTTGCTGAAGAACAGGCCAGAGGATACTGGAAAAAGAAGACCATTGAGTAAGAATGCCCAACCTGATTTCTTAGCCAGCTTTCTGCTCTCTCTTCCCTCTTTTTGCCCAAACCCCAGCCTTTCTGAGCAATGCAAATTTATTGAACATGGATGAAACTGGAATAGTGTGGTAGCACCAATACTCAGGATTTTAAAGAGCTCCTGGGGAGGAGTGATTGCACAGGTTAGTTGTGCATAAGGCTTGGATAAGAAACAACCAGGAGGTGATCATTATTAACTACAAATAGTTGCAGAGCCTAACTACTAACAAGGGAGAAATATTAATTTTCATAATACAGAAGAGTGTAAGAGGGAGTAGAAGGGATGAAATCAATAAACAAATGATGTAGAGTGACTACCTGGCAAAAAAAAGATGAGTTTTACAAACACTCTTTGATAACAGAATAGTCTCTAAAAGCTACTAATAACAGCCTTTGTGTTTATGAGTTTAAAGGTAGCATTGAGAAAAATTATGTTAACGAACAAGAAGGCACAAACTTTAAATGACATGGAAAGATGGTACAAGTTGGTCTTTTCTAACTTCTTAATTTCTGTATTTTAGCAACAGACCTTAGAAGGTATTATTTATGATAGCATCCAGTCTGCCCAATTTAGCATCTAGCTTGTGCCTGTATTTCAGGTTCTCAGCAAAGACGTCCTCCTAAAAGCGAGTAATTTCCCTGTAAAGAAATCAAAGGGAGATTCTGTTTGTCTAAATGCAAGTTTGAGAAGTCCTCACATTGAACATGTCAAGATTTGCAGGTCAGCATTGTTTGGTAGTGTGGAAGAAAGAACTTCACACCTGGGAGCTGTGCGAAAAGGGACATAGGGAAGGTGTAGAAACGGGGAGTTGCGATATGACACAACTGAAGAGACCCCAGAGTGCATATCCGGTTCATGTGCCGGACCCCGCTAGGTTTAGTTCAGCAAGGGAAAGGTTGTTCCTCCCCACCTCAGGCATGTGCTGGGAGCCACTCAGCTGGAAAGCAGCTCATCAGAAAAGGACCTGGGGGTCTTGGTGGACACCAAGTTGATTGTGAGCCAGCAATGTGCCCTTGCTGCAAGGAAGGCAAATGGTCTCCTGGGCTGCATAAGGAGGAGTGTTGTCAGCAGGTCAAGGGAGGTGATGTTGTGTCTCTACTTGGTGCTGGTAAGACCACACCTGGAGTGCCGTGCCCAGGTCTGGGCTCCTCAAGAAAGACATGGATGTACTGGAAACAGTCCAGTGAAAGGCCACAAAGATGATGAAGGGGCTGGAGCATCTCTCCTATGAGGAGTGGCTAAGAGAGCTGGGACACTCAGGGGGATCTCATCAATGCATACAAATATCTGAAGAGAGGATGTAAAAAAGACAGTGCCTGGGTCTTTTCAGCAGTGTCCAGTGACAAGAGCAGAAGCAATGGGCACAAACTGAAACATGAAAGTTTCCCTCTGAACATCAGGAAACACTTTTTCACTGTGAGGGTGACCAAGGGCTGGAACAGGTTGCCCAGGAGACTTTGGAATGTCCATCCTTGGAGATATTCAGAAGTTCTGGACACAGTCCTGGTCAACCATCTCTAGGTGGCCCTGCTTGAGGAAGAGGGTTGGACGATATGGCCTCCAGAGGTCCCTGCCAACCTCAGCCAGTCTGTGATTCTGTCATTCTGTGAAAACCACCACTGTCTGGAGTTGGTAGCTGGCTGGATTATTTTGGGTCAGTACCGGTTTGGGTTTACATCTTCATTTGGAAAAATGACAGCACAGAAAGAAAATGTCAGTCATTCCTTTGTTAACTTCCCCTCTTTTCCTCCATTCTCTACCAAACCCTTTGACCTGCCTGGGAAATATATGTATACTAGGATGCCAAAACAATAATTTTGTAGTGTTATTACCTTACATTCAGACCCATTTTTGAGGTCTGTGCTTGAATTCGTCTTGACTTTCTGCCTTAACAGGGCATTTTGGATGCCAGGAGTGGCAGGAAGCAATGCAGCCCCTTAATCAGCTTGTAACTTACTTTACACACACAATTGCCTCTCCACCCAGGTAGGATGCTGAGAGAGGTCATAGAGGACATGAAATGCTACCACTTGCCTGGAAGGCTAGATCTCTAGGGGCTGTAAATCAGCTTGATACCCAGAGATTCAAGAAAGCTGGTCAATAGCCTTCACAATACAGCTCTTTTCGAGTGACTTATGATTTAGCAGATCCAATTTAAAATTGTAATATGAAAAAATCACATATGTGAAGGCAAACCTCCTCCCCCTAAGCGTGCACACACGTACACACACACACACACACACACACACACACACACTCCCCAACTCATATTTTTGAGTTATGGCTCTGCCTGCAAACACTGCACAGGCTGTTGTGACCTTGGGGCTGTGTGCTAGGATGGAGATCTGGATCTGCTCAAGCTCATCTGAATAATTTCTAGAGGAGTCAACTGGACCTTCTCAAAATACAGCTTCTCTGGAGTGAAGGCTTTGAATGGGAGGCTAATCACTGATGTGTGTTGTTCTGTAGCTGAAACTTTTCCCTTTGCACTTGTGTGTTAGAAGCTGGAATTTAGCTTCCTGTCTGCCTAGTTTCTGCCTGAAGCAGAATTTTTATGACTGAGCTGTGAACCCCTTAGTGGAGACGGTTGTAAAAGAAAAGCTTACAGCCTTTTTAACTAATTGTGGCCTTACCAGTGATTACCATAATTTTTGGAATTTATTTTTCAAATTTTTGTCCCCTCTGATCTCACCCCATGTCCCTGAGTGAGTCAGAAATGGAGTGTGAGCATAAGATAGAGGGGTAAAAATATAAAAAGATGCTGGGAAAAGATTTTACAACTTCCACAGATTTCCACTCACCTTCCCAGGCTTTGGATCAGGCCTTCACAGACCAGTCAGAAAGGGAAGTGATGGCGAGATCACTGAGATACTAACGCTCCTTTTCCCAATGGTAAAATAATCTTTTATGTAAAGCAAAAAAATCTCAATCCCATTACAACCAGCAGCTCATTTCTAAAACTCATTAAAAAAAGGTATATTTATCTCTGGGAAAAAAATATCATAAACTAATCACCTCTGAGAATGCCAGAACGTAGGTTTCCTGAGATGGCACTCAGATTTGCAATTTCATTCCTGCTTTTGGTAAGTTTTGTGTCTGTTCCACGGATAACCACCTTTTTCACCTGTGCTTTGTGGCTGTTGTGTTGTTCCTCATAAGAATCCAGGAAGCACTTCAAGCCCATAATGATCATGTTATCTTACCTGGGCTCTTTTGTGTTCTTTCTGATACCTGAGCATTTTCTTTAGCAATAAGCAATAAGAAGCCATGGCAGGAGAGGGTCTGTTATTTATTAAATTGTTGATAACTTCTGAAGGACTGAACTCTGTCATTTCTGTCATGTAGTTTAAAACAACAGGATTCAATTCACTGAGGCAAAGTCTGAAATATTAGGAAAAAGTATTTAAATATAAATGGTCCCTTCAGGTACAATGTAAAGATTTACAGTAAGTGGCAATACACTTCTTGTGATCTAGCTAGAGTGGACTAAGCTGATTGTAAAGGCAAATCATGACACACGGTTCTGCAAAAATCCTCTGTCTGGCTACACTAACTTGATTGCTGGCCTGAGTCTCTGTTATTGCGTAAGTAAGTGTCCTATTGTTGACATAATTGAATAGTCTGAAAGCACACACATCAGGATTAAGCTTGAAAAATTAAAAGATGGAAACCAGCATTTTCTCACTGTAATTGAGAGTGTATATTTTGGTTCTCAGGACAGTTGTCTCAAATGGATTGACAGAGAGATAATGTATGTGCATGTGTGTAAGAAGACAGAAAGAGTCTCTAGGGACAGAAAATCTCAAAGGCTAAAAAAAGAACTAAGGAAAGTACAGGGGCATTTTTATTTTTATATAAATCAGATTGTGAAATAAAACTGGTCATGTTATAATGATAATTATTTTACTCACAGGCTTCTGTAAGTAATAAAGTCTAGTAAAGGAATTTTAGAAATCAACAATGTTGGATTCTAAGATGCCTAAGGCATTTTTTCAAATTTGTCAAACTTGAGTATGAATGGGCACAGACACACCTCAGGGGAGGGCAGGAGCGCAAAGGTAGGGGGGTTGGGCAGTTCTCAGACAAATGAACAAATTGCGCATAGATTTCTAATAGCCCTGGTTGTGGCTGGCAGTGGGTCACCTGGATTGTGGTAGGAAAACCTGCCATGAGTCCTGCAGATGCTGTTGCAGGTGGTGCAGATTACATAGGCCAAATTACTGTCTTTTTCAATTAGTGTAAACTATTGACATTTACAGAATGAGCTGGGCACAAAATATTTGACCCATGACCAGCTACTATCAAGCTACTTTCAGCTGTGAGAAAGGTGTAAACTGTCCATCACCAAAATTAGGTATTTAAAGACATGCAAAGTAAACTTTGCAGCCTCCCATTATGAAAGACGTACAACATGTCTAAGGTTGGCAATGTTTATGTGAAGTGTCATGTTGCACTACTTCAAACATATAACAATCATCTCTAAACTATAAAGCAGCTTGGTAAGAAAAAGTGAAGACTAGTTGAGGGCAACTACAAAGACGTATGAGAATAAAAGTCATTAGGATAACCAGAACTTCAGTGTAACAAAATTTTTCCCTCAGGTGCACATGCAAGACCTAGTTTTGCAGGAAAGGATTAGAATTTTACTGCGTAGAAATTAGTGGTACTAGTGAGGCATGTTGAGAACAAAATTATTGATACAAGGATATAAGCAGTTCTGTAAGGAGGTTTCCTCTTATATAAAATTTATTTATGTTTTCTGAAATAAAATTCTGTCACTTTGGAACAATCCTGAGCAGATAACAAAAATCTTCAAACATAAACAATACAAAAAAATTCTTAAAACACCCAACACTTCCCCCTCCCAAACCCAGAATCCTGAAATCCCAAGGCAGAAGAGATGTGTGAAATTTGCTACCTGTTGTCATAGGTAGCAGCATGCAGTATTTTTCTGGTGAAACCTTAATTCGACCATTTGTCTTTTATTGCTTCTTTGACTGCAGGCTACTTAGCAGGGTCAGGCTCAAGTAAGGACTGCATGGAGAGTACAGCTCCTATGCAGGATACAGATGAAATGGCTTGTTTACTAGTAATATCCAATTACTCAAGCAGTGTAAAATAATATTTTTTTCAGAAATGTGGCAGTCTCCTTGCTTCTCCACATTGTAAGAACCTCAGCTAAGATCCAGTATCTAGGGCTACCTCTGGACTGCTAAATAAAACAACTCTGGCTGTCCTGAGTCTGCTGAGGTCCCATGTGCTGACCCTGATCTCCCAAGGACACCTGAGCAGGGTGGGCAGCATGGGCCAAACTATGTCAGGAGGCATGTTATGGACAGATGCTCCTATAGATATAACACTAGACCCCTCTTCCTAATTTGCTTGATTTATCCCAGGGAATGCGACCTATCCCATCAATAGCAATCTCAGAACTGGGCTGACTCAGCATTTGATCAAGGCACTGAGAAAGGGCACTTCTGTGCCAGCTGACTACCCAGGAGTTACGTTTCTCACACAAAGAAGTTAATCTCATTGATAAAACTGTATTGAGGGAGGGAGATAGACCCTTGTGCTCAGGTGATGTGTCGAGCTTTGGCTTCCTGGATTTGGGACAGAGAAAGCTCAAACATTCCCATATGTCTGTCACTCAGTTCCAGCACTGCATAATGTCCCACTCTTTCTTTTCTTCTTGGGAAAAGTCTAATGAATTCTTCCATATTCCTTGGGGATGTTTTGAAACAAGCAAAATGGCAAGTGAGCATTAAACTGGGAACATACTGCTCCTTTCACTTGTAATCTCCTTCAGAAGAATTTAGATCTAAAGTATGCAAAGCTTGTTTACTACTGTGCTCTTGCTAAATTCCCAATGGGCAAGGGAACAATGGAGTTATCCACAATCTTCCAGTAACTGTGTGGGCTTTGTAGAAAAGCAGAAATAATGCATTTATTAGTAGAAACTATAACAATAGCATAAATAAGAAAAAAATAGAAATATAATAATTGCATCTATGGAGGGCTTGTAGAAAAATAAAGCTGCTATCTGGTAACCAATCTCCAAAGAAAGATAAATGAGAGAGTAATGTACAAACATTCCAGAGGGCTATGGTCGATATCCTCATACCATTTACTAGGGGAGAAAAAGAAATGGAATCATCACATTATCTTAATACTGTAACTCCAGACTAGATCTAGCTAGCTTAGTCTGGAACTGTCTGCTGCTTCTCAGTGCTTGACTGCAGGCAGTCACTGAGGCTAATCTTGGTTCCTAGGCTCATTCTTGCCTAACATCAGAGCAAAGCTGTTCAAAACGATGGGAGATCCGAAATCATGCTGGGCAAAACATGTCTCATTCTGCTCTGCTTTCAGACTTGGTCAGTAAAGCTGCACAATAATGGCTGTGAGAAGGGGCCCCAGCCAACAGAGAAGATGCTGGTCCATGTGGTGAGAAAACAGGAACTAAAGCCTGAAGTGTATAGGAATCATTGTAAAGCAACAGAATTTTGAGCTTTGAGGAAGGAAATTTTGGGCTTCTGACTCATGACTTCTGAGTTTTAGAGCCACGGTCTGTAATTCACGATACAGCTTTTGAAAACTGTCTTTCCCAGTTGTCCTGAAAGACTCCATAGGCATCAAAAACTGTCAGTAAAATTCAGTGGGAAATGTTGTATTTCATTTGTTTCTCATGAAAAATGCAAACAGACTCTTCACAAAAATAGTCCTCCCATTTCTTTAATTATATCAATGTTGTGGGTTCAGTCTGTAGCCAAAAGATAAGCTTCTCAGGAAAAATTATCTGAGGTTTTGATAGCTGTTTTTTGCAAAACCAGGAAAGTGTGCCTGGCTGTAACACACAGCATGGGACATACTAAACATGACGGTGTTCTCATTTACTGCACAGCTGCTCCACTTATGTAAAAGCAATGTACGTTTTATTGCCCCTGTAAATAATAAGCAAGAATAGTGGTCTTTTGAACAGACAACGTTATTTTTTCTCCTATGAGCCTAAGATATAGAGATCTTGCCTAAGGCACACAAAAGTTATTCCTAAATGCAAGCAAAGTAACTGGAAAAGCTACCTCTTATTTTCCAGAATATTGCTATTAGCTTTTATTGCTAAATTCACTTTATTACAAGGGCTAGACCTTTTATACCTCAGTATTCTTTCTAAAAAATTGAGTGCTTTACCAGGGGAGATATCTGATGGAATAGGGCTGGTTTCTCCAATTAACATCTTTTGGTGTCGTTGCTTGATATTAAAAGGTTCCACTGTAGAAAGGTAATGTGCCGATTAGCATAGCAAACACGCTTACACCTCTGTCAAATAAAAAGACAAATGTCAGAGCTCCATAGAATGTGAATAAATATTTTTATTTTAATCAAATAAAGCTATAAGTCAAGTTTCAGAGATTGGCCTTCAATATAAAGATCGAGGTTACAAATTACCTCTAAGCTGTGATTTGTATGGAATAGAAATCTTACACCTTTTTTTCTTTGTGTAAATGCCATTTTATCTAGAAAAGAATGTGGGAAGTGCGCATAAAACAGACTGTACAGTGAGTGACTGTAAAGCCTGCAGTGTTGAAAGTGGAAACCTGCTGTTTATTTTTAAAATAAACTCATTGGAGTGTCAGTGTAGTGTACCCAGCCCATCAGAATAAAGCATTTCGGCTTGGAGGCTGAGTGACAACACAGAGCTGGGACTGATGTGATAGATCTTGTTCCAAATATTAATTCAGTTCTTCTTGCTTTACTCACATTGCTAAATTAGGTGTGACTTACGCCTAGAAGGCATTTGTTTGGTAACAACTTGTTGTTGGCGAGAGACTTAAAACTTTAAGTCTTGCAAAAGACTAACAGTTTGCTAGCAGTGATCAGCAAACTTTGTGAAGGTTTGCCATTCAGTTTGGAGAAGTACCAACATTTGGAAAAGTTGCTTAGCTGTCCTGAGTTTACGAATGGGGAGGTTTCCTAGAACTCTCTCCAGGGTACTTCCTCGCTCCAGCTAAGCTGCGCCACCACAACAGCACTTCTCTTCACCACCCTTTGACATTTCTCTACTGAACTCAGTCAAGACAGTCATTTTAGGAAATCAAGCAGTTCTAATGTGATTGTTCTGGTTGGTACATTAGTGCAGATGATGACGACCTTATCTGTGAAACGAATCTGTTAGTGCTGAGTGCAAATACATTTTTTTTTTTTTATATTTTCAAACAGTTGAAAACCGATGAAAAGATGGTGGCACCACTGAAAAACCATGAGAGGATGGTGGCACCTTTTTCTAAATGTTGCATTGGATTGCGTTTGAAAGAGTCACCTATGCATAAATGCTTTTTATTACTCTTGACTAGGACTTGTCTAACCATCTAAAGCCTAAGTATCAGTAGTTATCAACGGAAAGAGACAGACAGCTATTTTAGGCTACAGTTAAGGGTCTCAGGAGATGAATTGTCTCCCCACATTGACAATATCAGGACACTAACTGCCTTGTATCACCCAGGTGACTGGTTGTTAAGTGGCTAAATTTTGGGGGAGATCAATCTCTTCGCACTTTACCAAACCTCCTGATAAATCGAGTCTTTGGATGTAATGCTTTCCAAAACTTGACTGATTAATCCTTTGATTAAAACAAAAGCAAAAACAACCAACCAACCAACCAACCAGAGATACAAAGGAAATGTACTGCAATGAAACAACATTGAGTTGACTGAAGTAACAAGGCTTGTCATTCTATAATACATAATAACACATGGATTAAATGTAGCTGGAGCTGAAGTGAGAGAAGGGCCCCTGATTATTCTCTGATGAGTGGAAGTAACATGCAGTGCAAATGGGTCTCTAATGTCATTGCAACATCAAATAAATTTTTCTTTTCAACACTGTAAACACTACCATGCACTTTAAATTGCTGGTGATGATATACACAATTGGTGCTTTAAACTGGAAATAGTTCTTTTCATCAGTCTAGTGGATGGGGAAATCCCCAAGATATGGGTATTTTGGGAATGGATGGAGCTGCTGTCCTAAAATCTCTATTAAAATCTTATGTTCGAATTGTAGCTAGTTAACAGTAATGCTCTTAGTAGTTACTTGTAGATGGAATCTGGTGGTATATTACGCTTGGAAGTTTATTAACTATAAGACTAATACTCTTCTTTACAACTAGACTATTTGGATTTGTTTGAATACAGCAGCTACTTCTTCAATTCAGATGGTCATGAAAGCTAATCACTCTCCTGTCCTCCAAAGAATCTTTAAAATCTTATGCAAAAACATCATGATGAGGTAAAACAGGCATCACTATTCACTGTTGCCTCATAGGAGACTTAGACATATTGCAGTTGAATCTAGTTGGTTTTCTGAATGTGCTTCTGGCTGAATAGGGCTTTTTAGTTCCTGTTGTAACAACTGCTGCTTTCAATCAGTATTTCTCCACTACACTGAAATATTTTGATTCTGGAGTCTAGTTAATCTGTAATCCTTTACTTACTTAGTGACAATAGAAATATCTTTCTAATTAATATTTTAGTCCATCAAAATTCCCTTTTCCACTATGATAATGTGAACAACTCAGATTTAAATTCCAAAAATGTTTTATGTCTAAGATTCAGAATATGTCTGTGTTAAACACCAAGATCCATATGTAAGTTTAGTAGAGCCCTTGACCTGTTATATGAGGTTTATTAACAGAATGAACTCAGTAAGTGGTTCTAAGGTTACTGTTTTCCCTTCATTCAGGCATTTGAAATGTGAATTAAGTATAATCCTATTTAAATGTTGACAGCATCCTCTAGACCTGATTCGTCTGTGTTATGTCTACATAAATTCAGACTAGCACTCTTGAAATCCAGACTTATACGGCAGTAATTTGGTACAATTTGTCCCTTCATCCTTTACTTTCTATATACCCTGTAAATTTAGAGGAAGCTGAGGTGTAGGAATCATAGTTAGCTCAAAAACCTAATATATAGAATGTCTGCAAGAAATAGGTCTTGAGAGGAATAATGTACTTTATTTATTTATGTGTACATAAATCCTCTTTCACTTTTGAGCATATAGGAATGTGAAGCTTCTGCTTTAGACATCTGAATCAGATGCCTTTATGTAGGTAGCAGCAACTCTGTATATCAAACTTAAACACTTTGTCCTCTGTAGACACGCAGTTTGGTAAAGACTGTTGGGAACCCGTCAAGTAGACTCTGTATTCTCGCAGCTGGCTGAGCGGGTGGGACAACCCAGTTCAGAGCAGCTCTGTACATCCAGGTCTCCTGTTCCTTTTGGGTGGGTGTCCAGAATGAGGTGGTTTGGATCAAATGCAGTGTTGTGTGTTGGACAGGAGCAGAACATGACGGTCCATTAGGTCAATACATTTGTGGGGTGGGATGGGAGATTGCACTTCGAAGAAAAAAAGTCCAATTATTCTTACAAGCCTTGTGAGCTATTAGAAATCCAGGGGCTTCTGTCACTGGCTTAAATAGCTGGATGTTTACCCTACCACTTGTTAGTTCAGATACTGTAGGGAATCATGGTTGTAACTACAAATGTGTGGGAAGAGTCTGGACAA